>NC_059293.1:7136003-7381003 GCF_017591435.1 Portunus trituberculatus
CCATGCACTCCTCCTACCATTTCAAGTTTCCAGATCAGTCTCCGGTGTGGTACCTTATCAAAGGCCTTTTTTAAATCCAGATATATTCCATCAGCCCAACCATCTCTTTCCTGTATTACATCTATCACCCTCGAATAGTAACATATCAGGTTTGTCGTGCATGAACGCCCTTTTCTAAAACCAAATTGACACTCACAAAGTATGTCATTTTTCTCCAAGAAGTCTGTCCATCTATTCTTCACCACCCTCTCACACATCTTAGCTACCACACTTGTAAGTGACACTGGTCTATAGTTCAATGGGTCTCTCTTGTTACCTGATTTATAGATTGGGACAATGTTAGCTCTTTTCCAGTCTTGGGGCACTACACCTTCCCTTAATGAGGCATCAATTACTTCACAAACTTTTTCTGCCAGTTGCTCCTGCATTCTCTTAAAATCCATCCTGATACCCCATCAGGTCCCACAGCTTTTCTCACTTCTAAACTCCCCATCATATTCTTGATCTCCTCCACAGTTACTTGAAACTCCTTCATAATCCCTTTCTGTTCCATTACCAGTGGTTTGTCAAAAGCAGTCTCCTTTGTGAATACCTTCCGAAAGCATCCATTCATAGCCTCTGCCATTTCCTGGGATCTTCACTGCATACTCCATTTACTTCTAAACTTTCAATACTTTCTCTATTTTTGATGTTGTTGTTCACATGTCTGTAAAAAGCCTTGGTTGGTCTTTACATTTATCAATTATATCCTTTTCTTGTTTCTTTCTTTCTTCTCTTCTAATCAACACATATTCATTTCTTGCTCTTTTGTAACTTTCCACTGCTTAATCCGTCTTTTCCTTCTCCACCTCTTCCATGCATCCTCTTTTCTTGTTCTAGCCTTTTCACATCTATCGTTAAACCAGTCCTGCTTTCCAACTTCTCTATGTTGTCTTATTGGTACAAATTTTTCTCACCTTCTTTGTATATTTTTATAAATTCCTTCCACTTTTCATTTGCTCCTTAGCACTCTTGAATTTCATCCAATTTGTCTCTTGAAAGAATTTCTTTAGGTTTCCAAAATCTGTCTTGGCATAATTCCATCTTCCCACTTTATATTCTTCATTTCTTCTAGATTTCTCTTCATCTATCACCTTGAACTCCAAAACTGCATGATCACTCTTTGCTAAAGGGCACTCCACCCTCATCTCCTCAATGACCATTGGCTCTGTACTAAAGACCAAGTCCAGTCTTGACGATGCTCCCTCTCCTCCAAACCTAGTATCTTCTTTGACCCACTGAGTTAACACATTTTCCATTGCCAGTGTCAATAGTGTATTTCCCCATGTTGTCTCTGATCCTTCCATTGACCAGTCCTCCCAACACACCTCTTTACAATTAAAATCTCCCATCATTATAGTTCGTTCACAGCCACCCAACATTTCTTCCAGACATGTTCCTGTATCACTTATCATTTCTTCATATTCCTGTACTGACCATGCATTTGTCTTAGGTGGTACGTACACCACTATGTAGTGCCTCTTTTTCCTTCATTAGTTTCTGCTCTGATCTTTAGCACTTCTGCCTTTCCCATACCTTCTTTCACTTGATCCACCTTTATATCTTTTTAACCAGCAACATCACTCCTCCTCCCATCTTACCTACTCTATTTCTTTTCCAAACATTATATTTCCTTCTCCAACCATCATCAGGTCTTCTCCTCTCTCAGTTTTGTTTCAGTAAGACCCACAATATCTGGGTTCTTGTCCCTCAAGTAATCGTTGAGTTCTAAAATCCCGATATCACTCCATTTATGTTGGAATACATTACATTCCGCTCATGTGTGTGTTGTTGTTTGTTTTTTGTGTGTTTTTTTATCTTATGATAGAGAGAGAGAGAGAGAGAGAGAGAGAACTTCCTCAGTCTCATAGAGATTTCTCTTCTTTTTTTCTTCTGCCATTTCCTTCTTATCTTTTTTTCAAATTCCTTTTCAGACAGCATTCTTTTTTTTCCAACACATCATCACAACTGAACTGAAGAAAGCTCAGAAATATCCTGCCTCACTCACCTGTATTTCTACTCTTCATGACGCCTACATAGGCCTCACCGTATTGAAGGGGTTAATTGGTCTCACTGTTCCCTCTTGATATGGTCCCATTCTATGGATTTCTTCTACTTCCTCTTCCAAGTTCTGTCTATCCTTGCCATTTAGATGCTTTAGTAGGTCTTTTACTGATTTCATTTCGTCCTTTTCCCTTCTTGGTCTATATTTAACATTTTTTTCTTTCAGTCCAAAAATAATTACTCTTTTATTTCCACAATTTCTCTTACTAAATTTTCTTTTTTCTTCAGGACTCCTATCATTTTGTTTGTCATATTTTCATCTCTTTCTTTTAACTGTTCTTAAAATACTTCCTGAAATGATTCCTTGTCTTTCTTATCTTGGATTCTCCATGCCTGTACTTCTTTTTTAATCACATCTTGTACTCTTTCTTCTTCTTTGTTAACTAGATCTTTCAGCTTCTCTTTTTCTTTCTCGGCTTTATCGAGTCCTTCTTCCATCAATTTCTTGTAGTTAGCTACTTCACTTTTAATTCTTCATTTTCTGTTCTTAGCCTAGTTTCGTCTTCTTCCACCCTTTTTATCCTTTCTTTCAATTTCTGGACTTCTTTATCCTGTTCTTCATTCTCTTTCATTCCCATGCTCTCCTTTATCAATTTATCTAATTTACATTCGATAATCAACACTCTATTAATAAGTGAAGTATGCATATTACTGATGCATATTCCAACTGTGCCCTAATCAGGGTGGTCAATATTTTCTTTATCATGTTCCTGTCCAGGTAATTAAATGCCCATCCTATACTTTGGAGCATGCTATACTTTTTTCAAAATATTCTATTAATGTGCTTTTCTGGAGACAGATTACTCTGTACAGTCACTCTTAAGTCTTTTTCTTCACTGACTTCAATTACAGTCTTCCCCCCCAGCTGGTAGTCTTTATGTGGTCTATATTTACTTCTACCCATTCTCATTACACAGCTTTTGTTGGTATTGAATTCCATTTGCCACGTCCTGCTCCATTCATATATTTTGTCCAAGTCCTTCTGCAGTATATTACAGTCATGCATATTCCTCACTCTCCTCATAATCTTTGCATCATCTGCAAACATATTCATATAACTTCTCACTCCCTCTGGCATGTCATTTATATAGATCAGGAACATGATGGGACCAAGCACCGAACCTTGGGGAACTCCACTGCTTACCTTCCTCCACTCTGACTTCACTCCCTTCACTACCATCCTCATTTCTCTGCCTGTCAAATAATTTCTCATCCACTCTGTCAGATTTCCCCTTATTCCTACGATACTACTTAACTTCCACATCAATCTGTTATGTGGTACTTTATCAAATGCTTTTTTTAAGTCTAGGTATACACAATCAACCCATCCATCCCTCTCTTGTAAAATATCAACCACTCTTGAGTAGAAACATAGCAAATTTGATACACACGATTTCCCTTTTCTAAATTTAGCCAAACTGTTTCTCACTTAGTATTTCTTTGTTTTCCAGGAACTCACACCACTTGCTTTTGATCACTTCTTCATATATCTTACACATAATGCTGGTCAATGAAACAGGTCTATAATTCAATGGTTCCATACAACATCCACTTTTGTAAATTGGTACTACATTTGCCCTTTTCCATTCTACTGGCACCTGTCCCGTGTTGATAGATGTTCTTGTTAAATCTAAAATTGGATCTAGCAACTGCTCTTGACATTTTTTTAACATTCTTCCAGACACACCATCTGGTCCCATTGCCTTGTTAACATCTAACTGACTCAAAACTTTTGCAATGTCACTCTTTGTTACTATAATTTTTTGCATCCATCTTGTCACAGGTAACATCTGTCGATAGAATTGTGTTTCTTCTGTGAATACTTTGCAGAAATTCTCATTTGATTTTTCAACAATGACACTTGTATCTTCATATATATAATCTCCAATCTTTAATTTATCAACTGTTTCTTTTTTCTGTAATTTACCATTAATGAATTTATAAAACATTTTGGGATCACTTTCACAATTCTCCACTATTCTCTGTTCAAATTCTTGTTGTGCCCTTCATCTCATTTGAACATATTTATTTCTTGCATTCCTATGTGCTTCTCTCTCCACTTCCTCGTTATTTCTCTTGTATTTTTCCCATGCCTTTTCCTTCTCCCTTTTTGCCTTGTCACAGGTTTTGTTAAACCATTGATCTCCCTTTAAGATTTTCTTAGTATATTTGGGCACAAAGTTCTCTGCAGCCTCACTATATATTTCCATAATTTTTTCATATTTTAACTGCATGTTTGTTTCATGGTACATTTCCAAAGTAATTTCTCAACTCCTTATATCTTCCCTTAACATAATTTAGGCATTCCTCCTTGTATCCAACTTCATTATCTTTGCTGAACACCATCTTTACCTCAAATTTCAATAATTCATGGTCACTCTTCCCCAAAGGACACTCATGCTCAATCTCATTTTCTGCATTTACTCCCTTTGTGAATATCAAGTCCAGTCTCGACGGGGCATCACCCCTCCTTCCCCTTGTTCGATGCCTCACCCACTGTGTCATCAAATTTCCCATCGCATAATTTAATAGCTGCTCACTCCATTCTCCACCATTCCCCACTTCAAAATCTTCCCAATTGACGTCTTTACAGTTGAAATCTCCAACTATAACCATTTTTATCTTCTTTGCAGCTTCATTTCTCATTCTTTCCAATGTGCTTTCTACCATACTATTATACTGATCGTTTGACCATGCACTTGTTTTTGGTGGTTACAATATTGATATCTTGCCTTCCATCAGTCACCACCACACCCACCACTTCCTCCTCGTCTCCTCCAAGGCACATATTTTGCACTATTAAGTCTTTTCTTGTTAACACAATTATTCCACCTCACTTTTATTCACTCTATCTTTTCTCCACATTCTATAATTTCCCCCTCCAAACCAATCTATTTGTATATTCGGTCTCAATTTAGTCTCCACTATACACATAATATCTGGTTTATCCCTTATCAGATGGTCCATACACTCTAATCTTTTTGATAGGAAGCCGTCTATTAACGTTAGTATATGATACTCCACAGATAACAGTAGATCTGGATTTGACACGAAAATCGCCACGCTGCAGTAACCATTTCAGAACTACCTTTAAATTTCAAACCTCGAAATCTCAGCTCCTAGCCAACTATGAAAATCACTGTGAAGCAAGCTAACTGTGTTTAATTCAATGTCTGAAAGCGATATCTAAATCCATACAACCGTGTCATTGTACCGCTCAGTTATGATCAAACACAGAATTTATATAGTACCAGGTGGATGTTTATATACAACTTTAAGCTTACAGCTGTATTTCAAACACAAAATGCAAATCACTTATAAATTACTTTACATGATTTTGGCTGTCCACTTGCTCATCTCTTCTTCACACCTGTGAGTTTACACCTCTTGTCATCACTCTGTGACCTGTATGTTACCTCCTGTACACCAGGTTTGCGCTTCATGGACATCACTGTTGGTGTCTTACTATCCCACCCCTTATATATGTCACAGATGTTGCAATAGCGTACTCTATATAATTTCATTAACAAAAGTGCAACTTTTCTTTTTTTAAGAAGACTATTTACAAAAGCATACTTTATTTTTTTACATCATTAAAGCAAAAAAATATATCAGTAGTTACTATCAGTCACTGCCTAGGCATTGTTTCCTACCATTCTAGTCACTATTAATCATTCATCGGTTTGTTGCAGTCACGTTAGTAATCAGGTGAGTTTAACACTTAACAGCACTCCACAGTACACTTCCACGTCACAGTGATGTCAATAACATGTCACTGTTCTTCACCAGTGTTACTATCTTTTCCCAAACTGACTATCTATATGACACCAGATGTCATAACTGCAGTCACTGCCACCAGTTGCACATTCTGGATTACGTAGTTACAGCCTCTCACTCTGCCATTTTGTGTGACCTATTATATTTCACTGTAGTGTTTCACATTGTACGCCTCAAGTCACCACTAGCAGTTCTTCTCCACTGTACCACTGACTTAACTCATACAACACTCAGCGTCACCCTACACACGTCACGGTTGGATACACCACTCACAATGTTAAATCTGTGTGCATTGCACCACTCACAATGTTCACTCCTTATTCACCTCACTGCACTTCATTACTCACTGCACAGTGACATCACTAGTGACTGCATCACACACCCGCATAATAATATTTTCATGTGAGCCTTGACACAAGCTCTTCACATTTTCACTGTAAATCCATTGTAGGACAAAATTCTTTCAACAGCATTCACATTTCACTGTTTCATTGTCTCCACAGATATATCAAAATGCCTGAACATGCACTAGGAGGAGGTAGTAGACACCTACCGAAACAATAACTTACTCCCAGTGAGATCTAATAGCACTAGTTCAGGAGGTGCTGTGAACCTTCCATTAAAGCTAGTTGTGATCTCGTTGAATGTTTCCATTTGTGTCTCACAACTCAAGGGGGTAGTCACAGCCTACCCTCTAAAGACAGCTCTCCTTCTTCACACAAAACTACATGCACTTACCACACATACACCCTTCACTCCAAATCAAAATTTAAAAGAAAAATGGGACCCAAAATAAACAATGCCTCGGAGTCCCCTCTGGGGAAGGGACCAAAATGTCCCCAGGTCGGACACCTCTCCTGTTGAAGACCACAAATGCCTTGACACCTCCCTCAACTTTTTCTACATTAACTTCTGCAACATTTGCAGTCTTAGATCTAATTTTCAATCTGTGGAACACCACCTCTCCTCTACTAAACCTCATCTTTTCCTCACCGAAACACAGCTGTCTGAGGCAACTGACAGTAGCCCCTTCTCTGTTCCTCCTACTTTCTCTATTCTCATTTTCATTCCAAAGCTGGATGTTGCGTCTATGTACGCAACGACTTAACTTGCTCTCGTGCCCACGCTCTTGAGTCTTCCGAATTTTCCACCATCTGGCTACGACTTAACAGTCACTCTCAAACTAAATTCATCTGTGCTGTTTATCTCTCCCGTAATTCTTCTGACTATAGTAATTTCTTCGACTACTTAACTTCTAAAGTGGAGCACATTCTGTCCCTCTACCCTTTCACTGAGATTTCCATTCTTGGAGATTTCAATGTTCACCACCAGCTTTGGCTTTCCTCTCCTTCACTGACCACCCTGGTGAACTAGCCTTCAACTTTGCTATCCTCCATGACCTAGAGCAACTGGTGCAACACCCTACTCATATTCCTGACCGTCTTGGAGACACGCCCAACATTCTTGATCTCTTCCTCACCTCTAACCCTTCTGCTTATGCTGTCACCCTTTCATCTCCGTTGGGCTCCTCCGATCACAATCTCATTTCTGTATCTTGTCCTATTTTTCCAATCCTCTGCAGGATCCCCAAAGCGAAGGTGCCTCTGGCGTTTGCCTCTGCCAGTTGGGGGACCTGAGGAGGTATTATGCTGATTTTCCTGGAATGATTATTGCTTCCGTGTCAGAGACCCATCTCTTTGTGCTGAACACATAACAGAGGTGTTAGTATCTGGCATGGAGGCGTACATTCCTCATTCTTTTCTCAACCTAAACCTTCTAAACCTTGGTTTAACTCAGCCTGTTCTCGTGCTATACATGATAGAGAGGTTGCCCACAAAAGGTACTTGAGCCTTCCATCTCCTGAATCTCATGCACTTTATATCTCTGCCCGGAATCATGCCAAGTCTGTTCTTCAACTTGCCAAACACTCTTTCATAAATAGGAAATGTCAAAATCTTTCAAACTCAAACTCTCCTCGTGACTTCTGGCATCTAGCCAAAAACATCTCAAATAACTTCACTTCTTCATCTTTCCTCCTTTATTTCATCCTGATGGCACCACTGCCATCTCTTCTGTCTCTAAAGCTGAACTCTTTTCTCAAACCTTTGCTCACAACTCCACCTTGGACGATTCTGGGCTTGTCCTCCTCTCCTCCTCCCTCTGACTATTTCATGTCTACAATCAAAATTCTTCGTAATGATGTTTTCCATGCCCTTGCTGGCCTAAACCCTCGGAAGGCTTATGGACCTGATGGGGTCCCTCCTATTGTTCTCAAAAACTGTGCTTCTGTGCTTGCACCTTGCCTGGCCAAACTCTTCCAACTTTGTCTATCGACTTCTACCTTTCCTTCCTGCTGGAAGTTCGCCTACATTCAGCCTGTTCCTAAAAGGGTGACCGTTCTAACCCTCAAACTACCGTCCTATAGCTTTAATCTCTTGCTTGTCTAAAGTTTTGAATCTATCCTGAATAGGAAGATTCTCAAACATCTGTCACTTCACAATCTTCTGTCTGATCGCCAGTATGGCTTCCGTCAAGGTCGCTCTACTGGTGATCTTCTGGCTTTCCTTACTGAGTCTTGGTCATCCTCTTTTAGAGATTTCGGTGAAACTTTTGCTGTTGCGTTAGACATATCAAAAGCTTTTGATAGAGTCTGGCATAAAGCTTTGATTTCAAAACTGCCCTCCTACAGCTTCTATCCTTCTCTCTGCAACTTTATCTCAAGTTTCCTTTCCGACCGCTCTATTGCTGCTGTGGTAGACGGCTACTGTTCTTCTCCTAAACCTATTAATAGTGGTGTTCCTCAGGGTTCTGTCCTGTCACCCACTCTCTTTCTATTATTCATTAATGACCTTCTTAACCAAACTTCTTGCCCTATCCACTCCTACGCTGATGATACCACCCTACATCTTTCCACGTTCTTTCAGAGACGTCCAACCCTTCAGGAAATCAACAGATCACGCGGGACGCCACGGAACGCCTGACTTCCGATCTTTCTAAGATTTCCGATTGGGGCAGAGAAAATCTAGTAGTTTTCAATGCCTCAAAACTCAATTCCTCCATCTATCAACTCGACACAACCTTCCAGACAACTATCCTCTTCTTCAATGACACTCAACTGTCTCCCTCTTCCACAATGAATATCCTCGGTCTGTCCTTTGCTCATAATCTTAACTGGAAACTTCACATCTCATCTCTTGCTAAAACAGCTTCTATGAAGTTAGGTGTTCTGAGGCGTCTCCGACAGTTTTCTCGCCCTCCAACTGCTTACTCTGTATAAGGGCCTTATCCGTCCCTGTATGGAGTACTCTTCGCATGTTTGGGGGTTCCAGTCACACAGCTTTGCTTGATAGGGTGGAATCGAAAGCTCTTCGTCTCATCAACTCCCCTCCTCTGACTAACTGTCTTCAGTCTCTTTCTCACCGCCGAAATGTTGCATCCCTTTCTATATTTTATCGCTATTTTCATGGTAACTGTTCTACTGATCTTGCTAACTGCATGCCTCCCTCCTCCTGCGGCCACGCTGCACAAGGCTTTCTTCTTCCTCTCATCCCTATTCTGTCCAACTCTCTAATGCAAGAGTTAACCAGTATGCTCAATCATTCATCCCTTTCACTGGTAAACTCTGGAACTCCCTCCCTGCATCTGTATTTCCAATTCCTACAACTTGTCTTCTTTTAAGAGGGAGGTATCGAGGCATTTGCTCCCCTAATTCTGGCTGACGGTTTGGCACTTTTGAAGTCTTTGGAGAGCCAGCTCAAGTGGGCCCCTTTTTCTAACTTTCTTTTTTGCCCTTGGCTGCTGCCCTCTTCCCTACGTATAAAAAAAAAAAAAAAACAATTATAACCCCTCACTCTTGACTGCAGCGGTATCCCTAGCATGACTGATTTGAACTGAGTGACATGAGTGACTGTCCGTTGGCTAAACATTCGAGTAGACATGTATACAACATCTCGACTGCTATCGCCTGAGATTTTAAAATTACTCATTCGCAGTAGACATGGGTGTATACAACTATTATTATGTACAAATATGTACATAATAATAGTAATAATGATAATAATAATAATAATAATAATGTTTCCTCCAGGTAGAGGTCAGCCGAGCCCTTAATCTGGTGCACCTCACAGCCTCCACAAATGCACACGCCTTCCCACTGCTGTGGTATTTAGTAATGATTTGTATTTCCTTAAAAAATGCACTTTATACTGTATAAAACTTTACAAAATTATAACTTTAACAGTCAGCTGCATCTACCAGTCGACTTTTCGTTACTGCAATGGCAGCGCAGCTCCGCAGGCCCACGTCAAATCCATATCTACTGTTATCTGTGGATACTCTTATGTCTTTCTTCCTTATCTGCTCCTTTGTCTGGTCTTTTACTCCTTCTCTTTTGTCCACCACTTCCACACTTTGTCGTTTCTTATTTTCCAAAAAAACTTCTTCTCTTCTTCTGTTTTTGCCTCATTCCTCTCTCTCTCACCTCTGTCACCATTTCTCTCATCTTAGCCCTTTTCTCCTGCGACATATTTCTTCTTACATAAATCATGTTTGTCTCTTGAGAATTTTTCAGCTTCCATGCATTTCTCAATACATGCTCAGCAGCTACTTGGGATTTTAATGTTATCTTCATGGCTCTAGACTTTCCTTCTTCATACTTTCCCAATCTCATATATTCCTCAACTTCTCCAAATGCATTTTCTTCTTCTGAGATCTTATTCAGCATGGTCTTAATCTTCTCTTCCTCCTTAATTTTTCTCTCCTGCCAGTTTCTTATATTATCTTCCTTTAATCCACTCACTACCACACACTTATTTTTTCTGCAATGTTTCTCACCATTGTCTCCTCTTGCTGTAGAACTTTAACAATCTCCCATTGGGCCAACTCACTCTTTTCTTTTTCTTATTGTTTAATTATTTCTCTAAAGCTGTTGTGTGCTTCTTCATTGTTTTTTTTCACCTCCTCCAGCCTAGTGTCTCTTTGTTTACTTTTCTCCTCTCCTTCTTTTAATTTTCTTTCCATCTCGGTTATTTTTACGGTTAATTCCTGACACTGCTTTTCCAAAAGCGCATTTTTATTTTCCAATTCCAACTTTTGTTTCAACAACTTGGCATTTTCCCTGGTAAGCACTAAGACTTCCTTATGGAAGGCTTCATTTTCTCTTATGACTCTATCCAGCTTTTCTTCTATTGTTCCAATTCTTTTCTCCATATTCTCAACCGTTCTATCCAAACTCACCTCAGTGTGGAATCCAAAATGTGTGTGTGTGTGTGTGTGTGTGTGTGTGTGTGTGTGTATTTACCTAATTGTATTTACCTAATTGTAACATACGGGAAAAGAGCTATGCTCGTGTTGTCCCGTCTCCATATCTATTAATGTCCAGCTTTTTCTTAAAATCATGAATATTCCTGTTGACCACTTCCACGTCTAAACTATTCCATGCTTCCACCCTTCTATGAGGGAAGCTATATTTTTCACATCTCTCCTATAAGTGGCCATTTTAGTTTTTCCCATGCCCTCTCGACATTCTTTCATTCCACATACACAGATCTTCCCTATCCATTTTTCCATGCCAATCATCACTCTGTATATTGCTATCAGGTCTCCCCTTTCTCTTCTGTTTTCCAGGGTCGGAAGTTGCATTCTTTTCAGTCTGTCTTCATAAGTCAAATCTCTTAAGTCAGGCACCATTTTGTTGCAGCCCTCTGTACTTTCTCTAGTTTCCTTATGTGTTTCTTTAAGTTCGAGCCCACTGTATTGTTGCATATTCAAGCCTCGGTCTTATCATTGCAGTAATTATTTTCTTCATCATTTCTTCATCTAAATATACGAACGCCACTCTTATGTTCCTCAATAAGTTCAATACTTCTCCAATTATTTTGTTTATATGTCTCTCTGGCGATAGGTCATTGGTAATTGTCACCCCAAGGTCTTTTTCTTCATGACTGGTTTTATGTCTTCATTTCCTATCTTGTACATACTCCTGATTCTTCTTTCACTCTTGCCAAACTCTATTTTCTTGCATTTTGTCGTGTTGAACTCCATTTGCCATGTACAGCTCCATTTCCATATTCTGTCCAAGTCTTCCTGGAGTAGTTCGCAATCTTTGTCACATCTCACTTTTCTTAACAATTTTGCATCGTCTGCAAATAGGCTCACATAACTGGACACCCCATCCACCATGTCATTTATGTAGACCCGAACATTACTGGTGCCAACACTGATCCCTGTGGAACTCCACTCTCCACCAAGCCCCATTCTGATGGTCTGTCCTTAATTATTGTTCTCATTTCTCTTCCTACCAAAAAGTCTTCCATCCATTTTAGTAAACTGCCATGCACTCCTCCTACCATTTCAAGTTTCCAGATCAGTCTCCGGTGTGGTACCTTATCAAAGGCCTTTTTTAAATCCAGATATATTCCATCAGCCCAACCATCTCTTTCCTGTATTACATCTATCACCCTCGAATAGTAACATATCAGGTTTGAGCTGCATGAACGCCCTTTTCTAAAACCAAATTGACACTCACAAAGTATGTCATTTTTCTCCAAGAAGTCTGTCCATCTATTCTTCACCACCCTCTCACATCTTAGCTACCACACTTGTTGTGTGTGTGTGTGTGTGTGTGTGTGTGTGTGTGTGTGTGTGTGTGTGTTTACCTAATTGTATTTACCTAATTGTAACATACGGAAAAGAGCTATGCTCTGTTGTCCCGTCTCCATATCTATTAATGTCCAGCTTTTCTTAAAATCATGAATATTCCTTTGCTGACCACTTCCACGTCTAAACTATTCCATGCTTCCACCCTTCTATGAGGGAAGCTATATTTTTCACATCTCTCCTATAAGTGGCCATTTTAGTTTTTCCCATGCCCTCTCGACATTCTTTCATTCCACATACACAGATCTTCCCTATCCATTTTTCCATGCCAATCATCACTCTGTATATTGCTTTCAGGTCTCCCCTTTCTCTTCTGTTTTCCAGGGTCGGAAGTTGCATTCTTTTCAGTCTGTCTTCATAAGTCAAATCTCTTAAGTCAGGCACCATTTTTGTTGCAGCCCTCTGTACTTTCTCTAGTTTCCTTATGTGTTTCTTTAAGTTCGAGCCCACTGTATTGTTGCATATTCAAGCCTCGGTCTTATCATTGCAGTAATTATTTTCTTCATCATTTCTTCATCTAAATATCGAACGCCACTCTTATGTTCCTCAATAAGTTCAATACTTCTCCAATTATTTTGTTTATATGTCTCTCTGGCGATAGGTCACTGGTAATTGTCACCCCAAGGTCTTTTTCTTCATGACTGGTTTTATGTCTTCATTTCCTATCTTGTACATACTCCTGATTCTTCTTTCACTCTTGCCAAACTCTATTTTCTTGCATTTTGTCGTGTTGAACTCCATTTGCCATGTACAGCTCCATTTCCATATTCTGTCCAAGTCTTCCTGGAGTAGTTCGCAATCTTTGTCACATCTCACTTTTCTTAACAATTTTGCATCGTCTGCAAATAGGCTCACATAACTGGACACCCCATCCACCATGTCATTTATGTAGACTGCGAACATTACTGGTGCCAACACTGATCCCTGTGGAACTCCACTCTCCACCAAGCCCCATTCTGATGGTCTGTCCTTAATTATTGTTCTCATTTCTCTTCCTACCAAAAGTCTTCCATCCATTTTAGTAAACTGCCATGCACTCCTCCTACCATTTCAAGTTTCCAGATCAGTCTCCGGTGTGGTACCTTATCAAAGGCCTTTTTTAAATCCAGATATATTCCATCAGCCCAACCATCTCTTTCCTGTATTACATCTATCACCCTCGAATAGTAACATATCAGGTTTGTCGTGCATGAACGCCCTTTTCTAAAACCAAATTGACACTCACAAAGTATGTCATTTTTCTCCAAGAAGTCTGTCCATCTATTCTTCACCACCCTCTCACACATCTTAGCTACCACACTTGTGTGTGTGTGTGTGTGTGTGTGTGTGTGTGTGTGTGTGTGTGTGTGTGTGTATTTACCTAATTGTATTTACCTAATTGTAACATACGGGAAAAGAGCTATGCTCGTGTTGTCCCGTCTCCATATCTATTAATGTCCAGCTTTTTCTTAAAATCATGAATATTCCTTGCGTTGACCACTTCCACGTCTAAACTATTCCATGCTTCCACCCTTCTATGAGGGAAGCTATATTTTTTCACATCTCTCCTATAAGTGGCCATTTTAGTTTTTTCCCATGCCCTCTCGACATTCTTTCATTCCACATACACAGATCTTCCCTATCCATTTTTCCATGCCAATCATCACTCTGTATATTGCTATCAGGTCTCCCTTTCTTCTGTTTTCCAGGGTCGGAAGTTGCATTCTTTTCAGTCTGTCTTCATAAGTCAAATCTCTTAAGTCAGGCACCATTTTGTTGCAGCCCTCTGTACTTTCTCTAGTTTCCTTATGTGTTTCTTTAAGTTCGAGCCCACTGTATTGTTGCATATTCAAGCCTCGGTCTTATCATTGCAGTAATTATTTTCTTCATCATTTCTTCATCTAAATATACGAACGCCACTCTTATGTTCCTCAATAAGTTCAATACTTCTCCAATTATTTTGTTTATATGTCTCTCTGGCGATAGGTCATTGGTAATTGTCACCCCAAGGTCTTTTTCTTCATGACTGGTTTTATGTCTTCATTTCCTATCTTGTACATACTCCTGATTCTTCTTTCACTCTTGCCAAACTCTATTTTCTTGCATTTTGTCGTGTTGAACTCCATTTGCCATGTACAGCTCCATTTCCATATTCTGTCCAAGTCTTCCTGGAGTAGTTCGCAATCTTTGTCACATCTCACTTTTCTTAACAATTTTGCATCGTCTGCAAATAGGCTCACATAACTGGACACCCCATCCACCATGTCATTTATGTAGACCGCGAACATTACTGGTGCCAACACT
This sequence comes from Portunus trituberculatus, assembly GCF_017591435.1. Lineage (NCBI taxonomy): Eukaryota > Metazoa > Arthropoda > Malacostraca > Decapoda > Portunidae > Portunus > Portunus trituberculatus. The sequence goes on from NC_059293.1 coordinate 7,150,824, forward strand.
GATCCCTGTGGAACTCCACTCTCCACCAAGCCCCATTCTGATGGTCTGTCCTTAATTATTGTTCTCATTTCTCTTCCTACCAAAAGTCTTCCATCCATTTTAGTAAACTGCCATGCACTCCTCCTACCATTTCAAGTTTCCAGATCAGTCTCCGGTGTGGTACCTTATCAAAGGCCTTTTTTAAATCCAGATATATTCCATCAGCCCAACCATCTCTTTCCTGTATTACATCTATCACCCTCGAATAGTAACATATCAGGTTTGTCGTGCATGAACGCCCTTTTCTAAAACCAAATTGACACTCACAAAGTATGTCATTTTTCTCCAAGAAGTCTGTCCATCTATTCTTCACCACCCTCTCACACATCTTAGCTACCACACTTGTAAGTGACACTGGTCTATAGTTCAATGGGTCTCTCTTGTTACCTGATTTATAGATTGGGACAATGTTAGCTCTTTTCCAGTCTTGGGGCACTACACCTTCCCTTAATGAGGCATCAATTACTTCACAAACTTTTTCTGCCAGTTGCTCCTGCATTCTCTTAAAATCCATCCTGATACCCCATCAGGTCCCACAGCTTTTCTCACTTCTAAACTCCCCATCATATTCTTGATCTCCTCCACAGTTACTTGAAACTCCTTCATAATCCCTTTCTGTTCCATTACCAGTGGTTTGTCAAAAGCAGTCTCCTTTGTGAATACCTTCCGAAAGCATCCATTCATAGCCTCTGCCATTTCCTGGGATCTTCACTGCATACTCCATTTACTTCTAAACTTTCAATACTTTCTCTATTTTTGATGTTGTTGTTCACATGTCTGTAAAAAGCCTTGGTTGGTCTTTACATTTATCAATTATATCCTTTTCTTGTTTCTTTCTTTCTTCTCTTCTAATCAACACATATTCATTTCTTGCTCTTTTGTAACTTTCCCACTGCTTAATCCGTCTTTTCCTTCTCCACCTCTTCCATGCATCCTCTTTTCTTGTTCTAGCCTTTTCACATCTATCGTTAAACCAGTCCTGCTTTCCAACTTCTCTATGTTGTCTTATTGGTACAAATTTTTCTCACCTTCTTTGTATATTTTTATAAATTCCTTCCACTTTTCATTTGCTCCTTAGCACTCTTGAATTTCATCCAATTTGTCTCTTGAAAGAATTTCTTTAGGTTTCCAAAATCTGTCTTGGCATAATTCCATCTTCCCACTTTATATTCTTCATTTCTTCTAGATTTCTCTTCATCTATCACCTTGAACTCCAAAACTGCATGATCACTCTTTGCTAAAGGGCACTCCACCCTCATCTCCTCAATGACCATTGGCTCTGTACTAAAGACCAAGTCCAGTCTTGACGATGCTCCCTCTCCTCCAAACCTAGTATCTTCTTTGACCCACTGAGTTAACACATTTTCCATTGCCAGTGTCAATAGTGTATTTCCCCATGTTGTCTCTGATCCTTCCATTGACCAGTCCTCCCAACACACCTCTTTACAATTAAAATCTCCCATCATTATAGTTCGTTCACAGCCACCCAACATTTCTTCCAGACATGTTCCTGTATCACTTATCATTTCTTCATATTCCTGTACTGACCATGCATTTGTCTTAGGTGGTACGTACACCACTATGTAGTGCCTCTTTTTCCTTCATTAGTTTCTGCTCTGATCTTTAGCACTTCTGCCTTTCCCATACCTTCTTTCACTTGATCCACCTTTATATCTTTTTAACCAGCAACATCACTCCTCCTCCCATCTTACCTACTCTATTTCTTTTCCAAACATTATATTTCCTTCTCCAACCATCATCAGGTCTTCTCCCTCTCTCAGTTTTGTTTCAGTAAGACCCACAATATCTGGGTTCTTGTCCTCAAGTAATCGTTGAGTTCTAAAATCCCGATATCACTCCATTTATGTTGGAATACATTACATTCGCTCATACGTAAGTTTCTTTAGTCCTTTCTTGCTGTACTTTTCTGGGTTATGAACCACTTCCTCAGTCTCATATCCAAGATTCTCCAGAAAAACTCTTTCTTCTCCTCTTCTGTCCTCTCTTCATTTTTTTTCAAAGCCTCCTTTCTCAACTCATTTAACATTTCTCTTTCCTTTTCACCGAGATCTCTTCTCAACCAAATCTTCCTTGTTGTTTCCTGCTGGGCTAGCCTCCATGACGTGTGTGTGTGTGTGTGTGTGTGTGTGTGTGTGTGTGTGTGTGTGTGTGTGTGTGTGTGTGTGTGTGTGTGTGTGTGTGTGTGTACATGCATGTTGATAATAATAATGATGACAGTAATAATAATAACAATAATAATAATAAAAATAATAATAATAACAAAAATCATATAATAATAATAATAATAATAATGATAATATGAAAATGAGAGAGAGAGAGAGAGAGAGAGAGAGAGAGAGAGAGAGAGAGAGAGAGAGAGAGAGAGAGAGAGAGAGAGAGAGAGAGAGAGAGAGAGAGAGAGAGAGAGAGAGAGAGAGAGAGAGAGGATGAAAAAGAGGCTTTCTTCTACACAAAAAGCACAATAAAGGGGACCCTACAAACTACTGCCCTATCTCCCTCTTGTCAGTTGTCAGCAAAATCTTGGAAAGCATCATTGGTGAGTAGCTAACCTGTCACCTGGAGGAAAACCACCTGATCTCCATACAGCAACATGGGTTCAGAAAGGGGCGCTCTGCCTCCGACATGCTCCTCCTTCTCACTGAAGCCTGGCATGACGCACTCAGTGCTGGCCGCCCCTCCTTTGTCATCGCCCTCAACATCACTGGATTGTTCAACCATGTGTAGCACAGAGTACTTCTGGCTAAGCTTGAGCAGCTCAGCATCACAGGACAATTGTTGGAGCTATTTTCAAGCTACCTGCAAGGCTGGAGTCTGAGAGTGGTGGTGAAAGGGTGCACCTCGGTCACGCACCTGGTGGAGGCCTCCGTTCCACAGGGCTCAATCTTGGGCCTCATCCTGTGGAAGGTGTACTTCAATGACCTTCAGAGCCTCTCATCAGCATCAGCCTATTCAGATGATGTCACCTTTTCACACAGCTATAGCAGAGAGGAGGCAGTGAATGTGATTGATGCCACCAACCACCAGCTTGATGACATCATGGCCTGGGGCAGATGGTGGTAAGACAAGTTTGCTGCTGAAAAACCCAGGCATTGGTCATCTCATGTTCACGGGAGGATGCCAGACTGATGGAAGGCCAGCAGAAGTTTGGAGAAGACACCCTTACCATCAAGGACTCAATCAACATCCTGGGGGTGGAGGTAGACAGCAAACTTAGCTTTGAACACCACTTGGAGAGCATGGCATGCAAAGCCTCCTTGAGGGGGACACTCCTGCATCGAAAGCTACATCTACTTGATACCAAGGGTCTCATGACGTTGTATAAGGTGCAGGTGAGGCCCATCATGGAGTATAGTTCCCTCATTTGAATGCACAGTGCCCAGTCCCATCTCTCCCTGCAAGACAAGGTGCAGCAGCGAGCTGAGCACCTCATCATAGACTCCAGCGGCCACAGACAGGAGCTCCACACTACACAGCAGCAGCAGCAGTGATCACATCTACATACACAAGAAGCCCCCATCCACCAGCTGGACAATCAGGAACACCGCACAAGAGTGGCCCTCACAGTGATACACAAAGCACAGCTGCAGAAAACACCTCATCTTATGGAGCTTTAGGTCCCCTGGAGGAGGAATGAGTAAACTACAAGAACAGTAGTGTCCAACATCCTCCTCGAGGTGCCAAGCTGCCACTCAGTGAGATGCCAGCTTGTTTTCTCTTGATGCTATGGAATGCCTTCACCTCTGCAGTGGATGTCACCAGAATGTCCACCCAGCAGGTAAAGTATGCCGCCCACATATGGATTCGTACACCCCCGCCTGATAGTCAGCGGGGTAAAGATTAAATTGCCTGACAGTGACAGTGCCTAGAAAGTTCAGAAAGAATAACAGTGTGTCTAATAGTGACAGTGGAGTAAAGGGATGATGTAATAATATGCCTGATAGTGACAGTACTGGTTATTGATGAAGGGAGGTATGAACGACTGATAGTGACAGCAAAGTGATTCCCTCACTCACAAGTTGTCCTGTGGAGTAGCTTTAAAATGAATGACAGTGTCAATGTACATTCTTAGCTATAGACCTAAGTTCCCTATTGTATTGCAGCGTTCATAATGTTTAAATAAGAGAGAGAGAGAGAGAGAGAGAGAGAGAGAGAGAGAGAGAGAGAGAGAGAGAGAGAGAGAGAGAGAGAGAGAGAGAGAGAGAGAGAGAGAGAGAGAGAGAGAGAGAGAGAGAGAGAGAGAGAGAGAGAGAGAGAGAGAGTTGTCTGAAGTAGTGCAAGGCTGGTGCTAATTCCTCCTTGACTTTCTTCCTCTGTTAAGTCCCTTCCCTTCATGGTGGGGGTTGACATCCTCTACTCAATCACAGGTAACTTTTCAAACCCTATTAATCTCCAGGAAATCACAATTGAATAAATGATCATGTGTGAAAACTTAATTTCAATCAGATGAATACAAATAGCAAAACAAGGACAAAATTATGAAAATTTTTTAGGAGTGTATATCTCAGTGTTTTTTTGCAATTCAAAATTTTTCACAAAATCAATGTAAACTCTGATCGACTTTTATTTGGTATCATTTTAAACACCAACAAAGATGCAATTTTTTTGTTGGAATTACATTTTTGATAATGTCAATAGAAAAGAAAAAGTTCTTGGGTCAGTCAGAGTCTGACTTATTGCGAAATCCAAGTTATCAGGGTCCAAGTTTTTGTGTATTGTTGAAGATATCTACATAATAAAAAATTGTCTTACCAAGATTAGATAAATCAAATACATAGCTTCTTATTTGTTGTAGTCATAGATTCCCATATAGTCCAGTGACATCATTAACAAACATTTAATGACTGCCTGAAGGACATTGCTGAGGTGACAAAGGAGAGGAAGACATTGGATTACCAAAGTCAGAATAGACTAACTCCACACTATTGCCACCTCTCCACAGGCTTGCCTTCTTTCTCTAACTCCACTCCACCTCCTTGCCCTCTGTCTTTATCTTTTTTTTTTCTCTCTCTGTTTTTCTACATAAATTGGTGTAATTCCGAAATTCCTTTTGAAATTCTTCTAACTTTTGTTCTGCATTGCCGTTGAGGTAAAAATTAAGGCATGATCTCTATAAAAAAAGGGCATCTTAGCAGAAAAGTGCAACACTGCCAAGTGCCATGTCTGATACCTCACAAGCTTGCACCTTATGCAGTCTTGCTATAGAGAATTGTCCTAGTGCAAACTTGCTTTATAGGCCATTCTCACAGCCCATCTGAGGCAGTAATCTGCAACGTCAAAAAATATTTCTTGAGAGAGAGAGAGAGAGAGAGAGAGAGAGAGAGAGAGAGAGAGAGAGAGAGAGAGAGAGAGAGAGAGAGAGAGAGAGAGAGAGAGAGAATCATGCAGCTGTGCTTATATCTCTTTTGCCACTATGCTGATGAAACAATTTCCTCTTTATGTCATCTACAAGAAAAAAAACCTAGTCCACTTCATAATAAATTGCCCACAGTCAAAAGAAAGAAGCAATCAAATGGTAGACCTCCAAAGACCAGTAAATGAAGACAAAAATCAAGTGGTTGGAGAGATTTAATTTTAGAATCTGATGTCTGTAGTCTGCACTTTGGCCAGCTATGGTCTCTCTCTCTCTCTTTCTCTCTCTCTCTCTCTCTCTCTCTCTCTCTCTCTCTCTCTCTCTCTCTCTCTGTGGAAGTTACATTATCCTCACTCGCCCAATAACATGTAAATAAATGCATATCTAGCAATTCACACCAGCAGGCCTCTCTCTCTCTCTCTCTCTCTCTCTCTCTCTCTCTCTCTCTCTCTCTCTCTCTCTCTTTCTCTCTCAATGTAGCACTGTCATTATCTTCCCTTGCCCAACAACATGCAAGCAGATATGCATAACTAGCATTTCACTTTAGCAGTCACAGGTCCAACCAACCAGCGACCACAAATCATCATGAGCATCAATCCAGTATTCTATACTCAATGCTCAAATAAAAGGGTATATTATTGTTTAAGAAGTGTACAGTAATAAAAATTTCTTACCCAGAATAAGTGAATTAAAGATAAGGCTTCCCATCTATTATATGGCCAATTCCCATGTAGTCCAGAGGCATCTTTAACTAGTATTTAATGACTGCCTGACAGACATTACTAAGGTGACAAAGGAGGGGAGGAAGACCAGGAATCATCAGAGTCAGAATAGACTACCTCCACACTATTGCCACCTCTTCATACATCACAAACTTGCCTCCTTTCTCTAATGCCACTCAACCTCCTTACCCTCTGTCTCTATTTTTTTTTCTCTACCTCTTTTTTTCTATTTAAATTGGTGTATTTCCAAAATCCTTCTAACTTTTGTTCTACATTGCAGTTGAAAAGTATTCCCCATCCTAAACATGGCATATTAGCTGGGAAGTGTGCCCCAATTGAGTGCCAGGCCTGATATCTCACATGCTTGCACCTTATGTAGTCTTGCTATAGAGTATTACCCAGCTACAAACTTGCCATATGCCACCCTCACAGCCAATTTAAGCCAGTAATCTGCAATGTGACCAAATACTTCTTGGAGAGAGAGATGAGGCAGCTGTATCTACATCTCTTTCACCACTGAGCTGATGAGACAATTTGCTTATCATGTTATCTACAAGAAGAAAACCTAGTCCACTTCCTACTAAATTGTCCCAGTCAAAAGAATGAAATGAAATTGTAGACCTCTAAAGACAGGTAAATGAAGGCAAAAACTGAGTGAATGGAGACATTTAATTTTAGAGACTTGTCTGCAGTCTCCACTTTGGTCGGCCACGGCTCTCTCTCTCTCTCTCTCTCTCTCTCTCTCTCTCTCTCTCTGTGGAAGTTACATTATCCTCACTTGCCCAACAACATGCAAACAAATGCATATTTAGCAATTCACACCAGCAGGTCTCTCTCTCTCTCTCTCTCTCTCTCTCTCTCTCTCTCTCTCTCTCTCTCTCTCTCTGTGGAAGTTACATTATCCTCACTTGCCCGGGCAAACAACATGCAAACAAATGCATATCTAGCAATTCACACCAGCAGGTCTCTCTCTCTCTCTCTCTCTCTCTCTCTCTCTCTCTCTCTCTCTCTCTCTCTCAGTTTGGCAGTGTCATTATCCTTGCTTGCCTAACAACATTCAAACTGAAATGCATAATTAGCATTTCACTTTGGCAGGCTGTGTCCAACCAGCCAGGGACCAAAAATCACCATGAGTGACAATCTGGTGAGCCCCACAGGCAAGAAGTCACCACTCTCTACCTTATTACAAGTTTTTTTTTAAATCGTAGATGAAGAACACAAGTTACAGTGGTATCTAACATGCCATTTTTTGGCTTATCTATCATGTCATATGTGCATTTGTTGGTGCAGCCACTCAGAAACTATGGATTCATGGAGGGGAAAAAGTTGCCATAACAGTAAAAAAAATAAATGGTCATGTTAGGTTAGTCCAGTCTCTAATAGTGCAAAATCCTTTACTATGAGGTCTGTTATTGTGAGGCACCACTGTACTCACAGTGTGCTGTAAAGGCCTTCCTGAGACTGAAGGATTACTTAGCTAAATGCCCCTTCTGAGGCTAAAGGACATTGTGACAGTGTGTGTAAGTAATTTAATTTTCTTTTTATTATTATTTTTGCTATTCTTATCATTATTATCATCATTATTAATATTCTGATTTATTATTTACATATATAATGCTTGATGTCTTTGCATTTCAGTTCAATGGTGGCACCTATTTTAGCAGTAAGTGCAACCCCACAATAAAAGACCAAGAAACTCTGGTTACTGTAGTGTTACAGCACTAAGATTATTTGTTCATTACTTATGGTGGCATATTTTGTTTCTAAAAGATAGTTAAGGGGTTGAAATAATAGCAAGCACTATGTAAAATGGTTTCGGTATAGTGAGAGAATTTTGTTGTAAAGAGCATGACTGTGTCATTACAGAGGCTGTCTATTGACTGACTATGATATCACAAGTGGAAATAGAAATTACTCCATTTATCGTTACAACAGCTTATGTCCTATGACACTGCTTGAGCTAATGGTAGAATGCTACATCTCCCATCGGGCAACTAGGTTTGGCAAGGATTCAAACACAGGCTGCCTAGACTAGAGGTCCAAACACGAGACACCTTAACCAATTAAGCCACCCCATTTCCCATGCTACAAGTGATCCTACATACAAAATAATGGGGAGAAATATAATAAATAATACATACAAAAGGAAAATGATGATAATGATGATGATGGTGATGGTGATGATGATGATAATGATAATAAAAAAACAAATAAATAAATAAAAAAAAAAAATAATAATTATTATTATTATTATTATAATAATAATAATAATAATAATAATAATAATAATAATAATAATAATAATAACAAAGATAAAAGAAAATGAGCTCAATATACATATACATCAATACATACTAATATATTCAAACAAATGTAGCTATATTTGCATGCAAAGTGAACAACTCCACATTCCAGCAATCATAAAAACTAAGTATGTATAATCAATCACATAGCAGAAGAGTGATATGGTAAATAAGAGATATCATAAAAGTGAAACATTGTATAACAGTAAGTGATAAAGTGGAAAAAAACTGTAATTAAACTTAATCCCCTATCAAAATAAACAAAAGAATAACAAATAGTAAATAAGAAATATCATAAAAGTGAAAATTGTATAAGTCAATTCCATAGTGGAGAAAACCTGTAATTAAGCTTTAATTCATAACAAACTAAGTAGTATCAGTTATCAAAATAAACAAGAGTAACAAGAAGGATCATGGAAGGCAAGTACATTCTGCTTCATTGTGACAAACTGTTGAAGTCACAAGGCAGCAAGTCAATATACCTCACCAGAAGTCATCAACCACTCTTCACAAGCACAACAGTCCTTTTAGATGCTGTCTTGTTATTCTACTGACTTCCTGCATAAAAATTCACTTAGTTGGCCTTGGAAGAGCTAGTGACTGACTCATCACCCAGCTACCACCACTACCACTGGCCCACACTACAGCAAAATTATCAGATATCTATAATTATATATACTAATGCTTTTTGTCATTATGCGTTAGCTAAGGGACACTTGGATAAGTGATGATTCAAAGTTTCAAAATCTAGTGATCCATGTTTAAAGATTTTTTTCAGTCCACTAAGTACTTGCCTTCCTACCTTTGCTGTACATTTTAGCTATCTCAACTTTTCTTTCCATTTATGCTATTAATAATAACAGCTTCCTGAAGAGTATCTTTTATCCACATGAAATAAGAGCAGCAAGCAATTTTTGTTTACTCTATTACTTTTAATGATAATAACATTCATTATCAATATTCATTACACTTAACCCTCGGCTATCGTGCCCAATTGGGGCCGAAATAGCCGCACCATAGCCGAAAACGCGATAGCCGAATTGATCTTGGCTGGAAGGCGGTTTTGGCTAATGAGCGCTCAGATATTCCATGACGTCATGGCTGGGCGCGCGATACCAGGCATCTGAGCTTGCGATAATGAAATTTTAGCTGCTTTTCATGAGTGCGTGATAGCAATAAAACGCGATAGCTGAAGTCGCGATAGCCGAGGGTTGACTGTATTATTATAATCATTAATATTGTAAAAGAAAGAATTTTAAAAAAATTCTTACCTGGAACTGAAGTCTTATGACATATATCTATATATCCATCATTTGTGACAGATGGAGAAAAGATACGGGGAAAGGGTGCAGTTGTCTTGAGAGGATCTTCAACACCAGCCACAAATCGCACATTTGGATGTTTGGATGAGTTTTGCAGGAAGTCACCATAAAGCTGAGCTGCATTTGCACATGATTTTGCACTAGCATATTTAGGTCCAGGTCTGAAATTTAATTTAGTTTGCAATCCAAACCTATCACTGCCATGATCTGATATTATACTTGCAACATGCTACTAAATGTTTATATTGTTCACTTTATACCTGAAAAAGGAACTTTAAGAATACTGATGTATATATAAGGCTTCAGATCAAAGAAAAACTAACTGAGAATGGAGAGTTTTCAGAATTAATCCACCAGATGTCACTGCTGTTATGTGTCCCTTGCTGACATGAGCTAAATTATTGTTGTATTAAATCCCATGTGCATACAGATGCATAGAACATTGATTATGATGATACTGTTGACAATCTGAATCTACTTTTATATATCCTATATGGATAATTTTGGGAGAAGTTAGTCAAAACAAATATTTTTTTGTGATTATCTTGTGATTTTGTTGTCAGTATCTTAAATGCGGCATACTACAAGTCTAAAATCTATTGAATTGGGTAATAAAAAAGGTAAAATCTTTGACTGTACTATATAGTATGACCCAACATGCTTAGTAACATTGTGATATATTGGTATAATTATTTTTGTGGGAATTTTAGCATCGCTTTCACGAAGATCAAGACACAACAAAACAACTGAGCAAAAACTAAGCATATCAGTGAATAGCTGTTGAGTGAGGAGAAAGAAATATGAGAAGTTTTCCTCCTCCTCGTGGCTTAGTGGCATGAACATTACAGCAGAATCAATGGGAAAAATGGTATATGGTCACAGCCCCCAAGATTATTCCCAGCTAGCAAATTATGTATATTAGATGTCAACAAAACACAATTGTTTAGTAAATATTACATACAATTATATCATTGTGATTATGTAGAAATGTGGAGTCATGTTGACACTGACACAATGTTCTATTATTATGTTGCAATTATACAGAAATGTGGAGTTGTGCTGATGTTGCTAGAATGTTCTATTATTATGTTGTAATTACATAGAAATGTGAAGTTATGTTGATGTTGCTAGAATGTTCTATCAATAGTTACAGGTAACTCTCGATTTACGCGATAGATACGTTCCAAGTGGCATCGCGTATATCAAAATTTGCGTAAAACAAACATGTAATTCTCATAAAAAAAAACAATAGATAATAGGGGGGGATGCAGGATGTGGTCCAAAAAAATTTGTACAAAGTACTCTATTCATTATAACATTATAACATTATTTATTATTAACATCATTTTATTATTTACCATTCTAAATACTACAAGTGTATTTAAAGTAAAGGGGAAAAGCAAGAAATAATAAGAGAAAGGAAAAAATGATAAGAGAAAACAACAAAACAAAGAATACATAAGCAAAACACTCACAGCGTCACTGCCTTCACCACTCACACCACAGTCAATCATCATCTTCCTCTGAGCTTTACCACTTTATCAAAAATCCACTTATCAAAAATAACCCCATATGCAGAAGAAAATGAAGGACGTTTTGGGGCCATCTTGGTGAATTATAAGCAGATTGAAGAGATTCCATCTGTATTCAGTGCTGGCAGACTGCAACTGAGGCACGAGTAGAGTGGGAGCTAGATCCAAGAAACTTTAACGTCAGAGCAATCTCCTGCCACGAAATGGCATCCATGAATGGTTGGAGAGACGGTAACGAGGTTGCTATCAGGTTGTTCTCAGTTTCCTGGGAACACCACCTCTCCAGGTGGTCTTACTGTCTTATACAGGCAACCCCCACTTAACGAAGGTTCACACAATGAAATTTCACTACAACAAATGTTTCATTTTACTACCATCTGCTCGTTTAAAGAACATCAAACTCGCTTTAATGAGGTTTTTTCCAGGTAATTTTTTTCCAAGTTTGAAAGCCCTGCCGTATCACGCAAGCCAACAGTCTTTTGAATACACCAGTTCCTCTCGTGGACAACACGCGCACCACTCACTGCCACTGTTCAAAACAATAACAGTGTTAGTAGCAGTTCGTCTTCCCTCTCTCAATTTACCACCACAACGTCCTGCAATGTTGACTAGCGTTGCTAAGACCAGGAAGTCTCTTACTCTCCAAGTGAAGCTGGATATCCTTCACAGGCACGAGAGAAGTGAGAAAACTAATAATAGCATTGCTCGCCACCATCTTGGCTCCATCTACTGTCTCAACTATTTTCAAGTCAGCAGACTCTATTAACAAGGCTGGTGAGACTGTATCTTCCTTTCAAGCTAAAAGAACCACCTGAACTCATGACTACAATGGATAAAATGGAAAGCCTTGTGGAAATGTGGTACATAAGTTTTGTATGTGATACAATGATGCGTTCTTTGTTTACATTCCACAGGTTGCCAGTTAGTGTCTTTTCCATTTCACTCTCCCTCCCTTCATAAATTTAAGATCATCAACATTATAAAGTTATGTACATACATACATTAGTGTACATTATAATGACTTAAATTAAACTGCCTAAATGTTTAACTTCATAATTTTTACTTTCATTAAACCTTTCACTGTACTATGATGCACACTTGCTTTGTTATACTCTCAATGGAAGTTCAAGTCAGGAGTTAAACTTGTTATAATTGGTTCGCTTAACGAAGTTTCGCATAACGAAGGTTTTTTTAGGAACATAACCACTTCGTTAAGTGGCGTTCCCTGTATATGCATTTATGTTCATAAAACATTTCTATTAGCTTTTTACAAATCTTGCCCCAAGAAAGTTTTCTAATGCATAAAGTGGATTCTTACATGGAATACCAAAAAATAAAGCAGAGATGAGATCGACCACAGACAATGCGGAGGACTCGTGGTGACTCAGCCACTTTATTTTCTTCTTGTGACTCTTTTAGCTTGCGTGTTGCTTTCACCACGATATTTATGTTTCCACTCCTCTATTGCCTGCTATAATGGATAGCATATCATAGTATTCATATACGCTCATGCCATGAGGATAACTTCGACTTCGTGGCACTGAGTGATAGTGAATTACTAATGAAATACAGTGGTGCCTTGGAATACGAACTCAATCTGTTCAAAATTTTGTTCCTACTCCAAAATGTTCTTACTCCAAAGAATCAAAATACATGTATTCTTATGGAAGTAATTATAATTCGTTCCAAACCACCTCCCAAGACCTCAGAGGAGGTTGGTGACTGACTGTGGTGTGAGTGGTGAAGGCAGTGATGCTGTGAGTGTTTTGTTTATGTATTCTTTGTTTTGTTGCTTTCTCTTATTATTTTTTGCTTTCTCTTATTATTTCTTGATTTTCCTTTTTACTTTAAATACACTTCTAGTATTTAGAATGGTAAATAATAAAAACATGTTAATTTAGCCAAATAAATAGAGTATTTTGTACGAATCCCTCTTATTATCTATTGTTTCTTATGAGAATTACATGTTTGTTTTACGCGAATTTTGATATACGTGATGCCTCTTGGAATGCATCTATCGAATAAATCAAGAGTTACATTTATTACCATACCGTTATTCCCATATCATTATTATTATTACCTTTATTATTGTTATCATTTGTTACTATTATTCTTATTATTATTTATTTTCTATTATTATCATTATCATTATTTTCAATATTATTATTTTTTTATTATTAATTTCATTGCTCTTATTATTCTCATTATTATAAATTTTATAATAGGTATTATTAAAACTTTTTCTTCTCTTGATTTTGCCTAAAAAGCTTAGCTTTAGAAAGGCATGCTACAGTTACTGTTAACTTAGACTTAGCATATAATATTGTACAACTGTAAGCAATGAATAAATGTTTCAAATGTTTCTTTTGCAATATACAAATGATCATCATTGCTTTAGTAATGGTGTCTTACTGACACTTATTCAAAACTTGAGTATTTTGAGAAACCTCTCACTTATTACAGTTGAAAATCCTAGTGGAGAGAGAGAGAGAGAGAGAGAGAGAGAGAGAGAGAGAGAGAGAGAGAGAGAGAGAGAGAGAGAGAGAGAGAGAGAGAGAGAGAGAGAGAGAGAGAGAGAGAGAGAGAGAGAGAGAGAGAGAGAGAGAGAGAGAGATCCAGGTGTTTCATAGACTTATTGTGGTAATAATCTACTCTGATGCAGTTTGTGTTACTTGGACACAAAACTACAGCTTGTTTTACTACAATCTATATCTAATGAGTATGAGAGCTTGGTTTATTTAATTCACTGCAAAGATTATATATTGTGTTTTCTTGGAAATTCATAGTCTTGTGAGCTCTCAAAAAAATTTATCAGGTTTAATCTTCCAAATCATTCACATTAGCAATTTTTTGTGATTCCTAACTAAGATTTCTTAATTCCCATTCATCAAGTGATGGTTCAGCAAAAAAGGTTTTGAACAAAAAGAACTGATGAACCATTGATATACCCAAATTACCCTTTCTACATCTTTTTTCTTTCTTTTATGTTTTCAACTATATTATTTGATGAATAATTAATATTGCTTCCAACTCAAAACATTACCACCCATAAATCACTTCATTTTTTCTATTAAAAAAAGTTTTTTCCAGACATGATTTCATAGCTATAAAGGTATTGGCACTGTCATTAATTACTAGAATAGTATGTATGTATTTGATTCAAATTCATTCTCAAAAATTGTTGAGCTGGAACTTATAATTGATTTATTTATTTCATAAGACAGATAATATGTCTATCTCCCTTAAAAATATGTTAAATTACTAACCTGTTTAATTTGGATGGTGGTATACCTCTAACTGTGAGAAGCTCACTGACTGGATCAAGATGGTAAGTACATCCAGCACTCACAGAAACTAAAGAAGATTCTTGTTCCTCATGCAGCCATTCTACAAAACTTTGACTTGACTTTATGCCAAGAGGCAAGGATAAACTTCCTCCAGCAACCTGTAATTGAAATGTTAATTGAAAAGTGTAGTTAAAATTTGATTAGGTTCCTACTATGCCTCTCTGTCCTTGATAATATGAAAGCAAGCTAAATTCAATTGAAGTTTACATTACAAGCTTTGTGCTTACAGAAAGTGTTAAAATGTAGAACATAAGAACATAAGAAAAGAGGGAGGCTGCAAGAGGCCGCCAGGCCTATACATGGCAGTCCCTGTGTGCTTAAGCTACTAGTTCTATCTATCTATCCATCCATGAACTTATCCAACCTTCTTTCAAAGCTCCCTATTGACTCAGCCCTGACTACAAGACCACTGAGACCGTTCCACTCATCAACCACTCAGTTTGGAAACCAGTTTCTTCCCATTTCTTTCCTAAACCTGAATTTTTCAAGTTTAAACCCATTATTTCTGGCTCTGTCCTCACTGCTGATCCTAAGAACTACATTCATGTCCCCTTTACCACTTAAATACTTCTATCAGGTCTCCTCTTAACCTTCGTCTCTCTAGAGAATGCAAATTGAGTTTTTTTCAGTCTCTCTTCATAAGGAATATCCCTCATCCCCTGTATCTTTTTAGTCATCCTCCTTTGCACTGACTCCAACAGAGCTATGTCCTTCCTGAATTGTGGGGACCAAAATTGTACCCCATAGTCAAGATGTGGCCTGACCAGCGCCAAGTATAATTTTAGTATTACTTCAGGACTCCTACTGCTTTTAACACTTCTAAAAATTAATCCTAATAATCTATTCGCCTTATTTCTGGCCTCAATACATTGCTACCTTGTACCGAGATCAGAGCTAACTATGACTCCTAAATCTTTTTCATACTTGGAACTTCCTAGAGCCACGTTATTTATCGTATACCTATTGCTTGGATTATCTTTACCTATGCTTAGTACCCTGCACTTGTTAATATTGAACTGCATTTGCCATCTATCTGTCCATTCTTTCATCCTATCCAAGTCAGCCTGCCAAGCCTCGGCATCCGAATCGGACCTAATTAATCTACCTATCTTTGTGTCGTCCGCAAATTTATTGATATCACTATTAATTTCACTATCCAAGTGGTTGATATATATTAGAAATAATAATGGACCTAACACTGAGCCATGTGGTACCCCACTAACTACTTCTCCCCACTTGGAATTTTATAACTATGAATGAGGTTACTATTAGTGCTGCAGTTACATGCACTACTTATTCTAAATGTTCTTAACATCAAAATTAAGTTTAAACTCGAAATATTTTTAAAGTGATATACACCATAAATGTCACCAGATCACTCTATCTTTCAAATATAGATATGAAGTGTCTTGATACTTCCAGTAAATTTCTTTGTGTTAACTTCTGCAACATTCATAGTCTTAGATTTATCTTCTTATTTATGGAACATCACATTTCTTCAAAACCTCATTCTTTCCTCTTTGAAATACAGGTATCAGAGACTACTGACAGCCCTTTTACTTTTTCCGTCCTCAATAAAATAGCGATAAAAGATAGAAAGAGATGCAACATTTCGGCTGTGAGAAAGAGGCAGAAGACAGTTAGTCAGAGGAGGGGAGTTGATGAGATGAAAAGCTTTTTGATTCCATCCCATCTAGTAAAACTCTGTGACTGGAACCCCATCAAACATGTGAAGAGGGGCAGATAAGGCCCCTATATAGAGTAAACAGTTGGAGGGGCAAGAAAAACTGGTGGAGATGCCTCAGAACACCTAAGTTCATAGAAACTGTTTTAGCAAGAGATGAGATGTGAAGTTTCCAGTTAAGATTTTGAGTAAAGGACAGACTGAGGATATTTAGTGTAGAAGAGGGAGACAGTTGAGTGTCATTGAAGAAGAGGGGATAGTTGTATTGAATGTTGTCGAGTTGATAAATGGAGGAATTGAGTTTTTGAGACATTGAAAACTACTAGATTTTTCTGCCTCAATCGGAAATCTTAGAAAGATCGGAATTCAGGTGTTCTGTGGTGTCCCTGCACAATCTGAGTGGTAAGAGTGACAGAGATTTCACGGTGTCCAATTCCGCCTAACTAATATTTACTAATAATAAATAGAGAGAGAGAGAGAGAGAGAGAGAGAGAGAGAGAGAGAGAGAGAGAGAGAGAGAGAGAGAGAGAGAGAGAGAGAGAGAGAGAGAGAGAGAGAGAGAGAGAGAGAGAGAGAGAGAGAGAGGATACAAGGGGCCTAGTTTCAATCACTCTAGCCAAGGCCGCTGGACTCGTTCGGACGCAAGGCCACGTACACACCGATGATACCACCTCATTCATCCTGTGATACTTTGGTAACCATAGCATCTAGAGACTTCTGTTTATTTTTTGCATTGGAAAGAGGAAGAGCTGCTTGTTGGCAGAACACCATTTGTACTCACTCATTTATTGAATTTCCAAGTGTAATCAGTATGTGAATAGAAGGTATTTTGTGTGTTTCTCGCCAAACCTGCTGAGTTAGTGTGAGCGAAAACTCCCAACGTCCCCGAGTTTTAGGGTTTAGCCTCAGGAGGGACATCAAATGATAGAATACGTGGTGAGTGAAAGGTAAATAAAAACATTTTGTTTATTTCTTTTGCACAGTGCTTTACATTTTTCTTATATGACTATTTTCATGTATTTTCATGTTTGTAGGGGTGACTTTCGATGTGCTGGAACACATCCCCTATTATTACATGTTATAAGGGGTTCGGAATTCAGTAATTTTGATTTGTGGTTAGGTTTTCAGGAACGCATATGTACCATACAAAGAGGACTTACTGTATATGCTTTTATTGAGAAATAATTCTTCATATATTTTCCCAATCTAGCCATCCACAATAGCTCCTAATCCTCCACAATGAGATACCATATTTGATGGCATATAGGTTGCACCTTTTTGCAGTACTTTTACTTACCCTAACTGCATGCATCATTATTCTATTGCTGGTACCATTATCATTACCAGTATTATCACTTTAAAAACGAATTATTGGAAAAATGAAAGTACAGGGGATCCTCACAATTCGATGGGGTTAGGGCAGTTTTTCATCACTCAAATCAGCGTTTATTCGAATCATGAAGCAATTTTTCCCATAAGATACTTAAGAATTAGGAGGATAGGGACTAACCTCCAGCCTATACCCCAAAACATCACTATAACCTCTAAAAAACACTAATTTAGACTAGGTCAGTACTATTAAAGGCTTCATTTATATGTTTTTTTTTTTTTATTAACCCCTTCAATACGGTGATCCCTATGTGGGCGTCATGAAGCCCCAGTAGCAAATACGGTGACGCCTACATAAGACGTCATATTTCTTTTCTGAGCTTTCTTCAGTTCAGTTGTCCCGTATAGTGTGTTGGATACCAAATACACATGCCGTATGCTGTCCTTGAAATCCTAGTGCTCCTCCCACCATCCTTGTTACACCTATCACTAAAGATAAACTACATGCATCCCGCCTTGTGTCTAAAATTACCCAATGGCATAGACTGTTCCCATCTCTCTCTCTCTCTCTCTCTCTCTCTCTCTCTCTCTCTCTCTCTCTCTCTCTCTCTCTCCATTCCCTCCCTCCCCATCTTCCTTTCCTCCCTCCCCATCTCCCTTCCCTCCCTCCCCCTCTCCCTCTCGAGAGATAAGTTACATGCGTACCGCCTTGTAATATTCATGGAAACACACACACACACACACACATACCGATTAAATTACAGAAAGGCTGATATTGAGAATCTCAAAAACTATTTTAAAAACGTAAACTGGGAGGAGATGGAAAACTCATTAACGGATCAAGAGAAATATAACTTATTTTTGGAAATATACAAAACTGGGGTCAGGGAATATGTTCGAAATATAGACCTAAAGAAGAAGGAAAGAAAGATTGGTTTAATGCAAGATGTGCTAGGGCAAAGGAGAAACGAGATGGAGCATGGAAAAGGTGGAGAAGAAACAGAAATCCAGAAAATAAAGAAAACTTCAAAACAGCAAGAAATGAATATGCTAAGGTGAGAAAGGAAGAAGAAAAGAACTATGAAAAGGACATTGTCGAAAAATGTAAGGAACAACCAAAATTGTTCTACAGATTCATAAATGGAAAAATAAGACAAAAAGAAACAATAGAAAGGTTAAAAGGAGAAACGGAATGGTGGAAGACCCAAAAGTATGGCAGAACTGTTAAATAGTAAATTTCATGAGGTCTTTACTAAGGAATCCAAATTTGAAAGACCACAGGGTAATAGAGACTGTCTATATGAAAGAGATTAAAGTAACCAAGCTTGAAATAAAAAGTTGATGACGGAATTGGATGAGGAAAAGGCAATGGGACCGGATGAAGTCTCAGGCAGAATACTGAAAGAATGTAGGGAAGAACTAGCAAGTCCAATATACAACATCATAAAATGCTCAATAGAAAATGGAACAGTGCCAGTGGAGTGGAAAAGAGCTGAGGTGGTTCCCATATATAAGAGCGGAAGGAAGGAAGAACCTTTAAATTACAGGCCGGTATCACTAACTAGTGTAATATGCAAGATGTGTGAAAAAGTAATAAAGAAGCAATGGATCGAGTTTCTTGAAGACAACAAAATATTATCAAATAGCCAATTTGGTTTTAGAAAAGGTCGGTCATGTGTGACAAATTTATTGAGTTTCTACTCTAGAATAGTTGATAAAGTACAAGAGAGAGAGGATGGATTGACTGTATTTATTTAGATCTAAAAAAGGCTTTTGATAAAGTGCCACATGAAAGATTACTATGGAAGTTAGAGGAGAAGGGTGGCTTAAAAGGAAGCACATTGAGATGGATGAAGAATTACTTAAGGGGGAGAGAAATAAGGACGATAGTTAAAGATATGAAGTCCAAGTGGAGAACAGTAGACAGCGGAGTGCCACAGGGGTCAGTATTGGCACCAATACTTTTTCTCGTATATATAAATGACATGCCAGAGGAGTGAACAGCTACATAAATCTGTTTGCGGACGATGCGAAACTGTGCAGAGTCATTAAACAAAAGAGGATTGTGAAATACTACAGGAAGACTTAAACAAGATCTGGAAATGGAGCAAAAAATGGGAGATGGAATTCAATGTGGACAAAAGCCATGTCATGGAAATGGGAAAAAGTGAAAGACGACCAGTGGGAATCTATAAGATGGGAGATGGAGTAGAACTAGAAAAAGTAAAAAGGAAAAGGACTTGGGAGTGACAATGGAAGAAAATAATCAACCGGTTAGCCATATTGATAGAATTTTCAGAGACGTATAATTTGCTAAGGAATATTGGAGTAGCATTTCACTATATGGACAAGGAAATGATGAAGAAATTGATAAGTACTAAAATAAGACCTAGATTGGAATATGCAGGAGTTGTGTGGACTCCCATAAAAGAAACACATAAGAAAATTAGAGAGACTACAAAAATGGCTACAAGAATGGTTCCAGAATTTAAAGGGATGGCATATGAGGAGAGACTAAAGGCAATGGATCTACCAACCTTGGAGCAGAGAAGAGAGAGGGATCTGATACAAGTTTATAAATTGATTAACGGAATGGATGAAGTGGATAATGAGAAACTGATCCTGAGAGAAGAATATGACTTTAGAAGCACAAGATCGCATAGTAAGAAACTAAGGAAGGGACGATGTCTGAGAGATGTTAAAAATTTAGTTTCCCAAAGATGTGTTGAGACTTGGAACAGTTTGAGTGAGGAAGTGGTATCAGCAAAGAGTGTACATAGTTTTAAAGAAAAATTGGATAAGTGTAGATATGGAGACGGGACCACACGAGCATAAAGCCCAGGCCCTGTAAAACTACAACTAGGTAAATACAACTAGGTAAATACACACACACACACACACACACACACACACACACACATCTAAATAACACTCCACACGCTAAGCAATGTGCTTGAGTAAGAATAGTTATTGCTATTGAGGGGCGACCAGAGCGAGTGAACGAGTGTAAAGAGTGAACGTAGCCTGGTGGCGTGTACATGGGAGTGATCGGAGGTGGGAGAACCTCCACACTCCAAATGACAGAGCGGGAAACAAAGGCCAACCATAGCAGAACGATCCAACACACACGTAACTACCAGGCCTGGAGTGACCACACACCCACATGTTCCCAGGAAAAGTAAGGAAAAATGGATAGACCGGTAAGGAATAAATTACCAACTTCAAAATATGTTGATGAGGCCCAGGGAGCAAAGCCAAAGTGGCCAGTCAAAGCATGAGTCCAGCTTCAACAGGGCAACATTGCAAGGTAGATTGGTGATGTTGGAGAAGAGATTTGAGGAGTTGGTGAAGGAATTATAAGTTCAGAGGAGTGAGGAGGAGCAGGATAAAGAATTCCGCAAGGCTTTGAAGGAAAGAGTTAAGAGACTGGAGGAAAATGAAAACGATTGGTGGATGAGAATGCATTTGAAGGTGGAGGTTGAAAAATACAAGAGACGGTTGGAGGAGAAAATGGAGAGTAGTAAAGGAGAAAGATGACTTTAAGGAAATGATTAGTGAGCAGAATGAAAGACTTGAAAGGGAATGGGAACTGAAGAAAACACAATGGACTGAGTCGAGGGAAGCAGAGATGATTGGATTACAAGAAATAATTAAAGATCAGTTGAAGGAAGACAAAAAAGAAAGGTCCAAGGAAATGGTTAATGTAATGAAGAATAAGGAAACATTGATAAGGGAAATAGCAGAAAAGAAGAAGAGTGTGTTAATATTTGGGATGAAAGAACAAAATATAACATATAAGGAAGAGAATTAAGGAAGAATTGAAAACGGTAAGAGATCTGTTCAAAAATCTAAATGATGATGAAAAAAAAGACCTACAAGAAGAAGTGGAAGAGATCCATAGACTGGGTCCGTATAAGGAGGGAGTGAACAGACCGATTAAAGTAGTACTGAAGTCACAACAATCTAAGGAGGATGTCCTATATAGAACATCAAAGTTAAGAGAGATAGAAGGTTGTAAAGAGGTGTTTGTGAGAAAGAATAGAAATGAGGAGAGAGGAGAAGATATAAGGAATTGGTGGAAGAGGCGAGAAGGAAAAATGATGAGCGGTCTGAGGAGGAAAGAGAAAAGTTTTTGGAGAGTTATAGAGAGAGAGTCAGAAAGTGGTATGTGGAAAGAAGGAATGGAGGAACCCCTAGAGGAGCAGTGGGTGGACCGTAATGTATACTAATATAGATGGGATACTGTCAAGTAGATTGGAATTGCAAGACTATATGATAGTGGAGAAGCCTGATATAGTGTGTTTGACTGAGACAAAATTGCATGAAAAACAAAGATAAATTTGGATAATAAATATAATATATGGAGAAAGGATAGAGAGTAAAGGTGGAGGAGGAGTTATGATTATGACGAAGAAATAAATAAATGTGGATAAGGTTTGGTATGGGAAGAACAACAGAAGTGATAAGCATAAGGATAAAAAGTGATGGAAAAGAATTAATAATCATGGTGACCTATGTACCTCCTAAAACAAATTCTTGGACATTAAGGAATACGACAATATGATCAAGGATACTTTACAGAGTTTGGAAAGTGTATTATCTGGAAAAAGAAAGGTGATACTAGTAGGAGATTTTAATTGTAAGGAGGTGGATTGGGAAAATCTAGTAAGTGGTGTTGGAGAAGAAGCATGGGGAGAGATTTCTTAATCTAATGATGGAAAATATGATGGAACAGAGGGTGAAGGAAAATACTAGATATAGAGGAGATGATGAACCGGCTAGACTGGATTTGGTGTTAACAAGAGAAGTGTACCTATGTGGAGATATACAATACAAGTGTCCTTTGGGAAAGAGTGATCATGTGGTTATGGAAATGCAGATAGCAACAACACAGCGAAGGAAGGACGAGACATACAGGAGTGGTAGATTGAATTATAGAAAGATGGACACAGAAAGTTTGAAAAATTATTTCAGAAAATTAGATTGGGAGATGTTACAAATCAGAGAAGTGCAAAAGAAATATGAGATTTTATGAAATATTATAAAGAAGGAGTTATGAAATTTGTACCAAAGTATAAACCAAGAGAGGAAGGAAGAAAGGATTGGTTTAATGCAACTTGTGTTAAGGCTAAGGAAAAGAGATGTGGCTTGGAAAAGATGGAAAAAGAGCAGGAATATACTAAATAAGGAGAATTATAGAGTGGCAAGAAATGAGTATGTGAGGGTAAGGAGGAGGAAGAAAGAAAATTTGAAAAAGATATTGTAGACAAGAGTAAGGAACATCCAAAATTGTTTTACAGGTTCATAAATGGTAAACTTAAAAAAAGAGAGTCCATTGAAAGATTAAAAGGAGAGCAAGGGATAGTAGATGACCCTAAGAATATAGCGGAATTGCTAAATAATAGGTTTCAGCAAGTATTTACTAAAGAAACAATGTTTGTAAAGCCACAGAATGTACAAGGAAATGTGCACATGGAGGACATTAAGATACCTAAAAGGAGTTATATAAAATGTTGGAGGAACTTAAAGATGATAAAGCGATGGGACCAGATGAAGTTTCAGGAAAATTATTGAAGGAGTGTAGAGAAGAATTGATTGATCCATTATATGATATTATAAGGTGCTCATTAGAAACAGGGAAGTACCAGTAGAGTGGAAAGAGCTGAAGTGGTGCCCATTTATAAGGGAGGCAGTAAGGAAGAGCCTCTTAACTATAGACCTGTGTCTCTAACAAGTGTGGTCGGTAAGATTTGTGAGAGGGTGATAAAGAAATATTGGATACGGTTCCTGGAGGATCATAAGTTATTATCGGATCATCAATTTGGCTTCAGGAAAGGGAGGTCATGTGTAACAAATCTACTGAGCTTTTATTCAAGAGTGGTTGACAAAATACAGAGAGAGGGATGGATGGACTGTGTATATTTGGATTTAAAGAAAGCTTTTGACAAGGTACCTCACAGAGACTGTTATGGAAAGTAGAGATTTATGGAGGACTGAAAGGAAAAGTGTTAAAGTGGATGGAAAACTACTTGAGATGGAGGAGATGAGAACGGTAATAAGGGATGCAAGTCGGACTGGTTGGTGGTGGAGAGTAGAGTCCCACAAGGCTCAGTGCTGGCACCAATACTTTTCCTGGTATATATAAATGACATGCCAGAGGAGTAAACAGTTATATTAATTTGTTTGCGGATGATGCGAAGTTGTGTAGGTGTGTGAAGAGTGAAGAAGATTGTGAAATTTTACAGGCAGACCTGGATAAGATTTGGGAGTGGAGCAAGAGGTGGCAAATGGAATTTAATCTGAGCAAAAGTCATGTGATGGAGATGGGAAAGAGTGGAAGACGGCCAAGAGGGTCATATAAGATGGGTGAAGAAGTAGTGTTGAAAAAGGTGGAAAAGGAAAAGGATTTGGGAGTGATAATACAAGACCATGGGCAGTTTGAGGCTCATATTGATAAGATGTTTGGAGAAACGTATAATTTGATAAAAATATTGGATTAGCCTTCCATTATATGGATAAAGATATGATGAAGAAATTAATTAGTATGGTAATTAGACCAAGATTGGAATATGCTGGAGTGGTCTGGTCCCCTTATAAAAGAAGCATATAAGGAAGTTGGAGAGATTGCAGAGAATGGCAACAAAAATGGTTCCGGAATTGGCAGAAATGACCTATGAGGAGAGATTAAAAGAAATGAATTTGCCTACCTTGGAACAAAGAAGAGAAAGATGAGATTTAATACAGGTTTATAAACTGCTGAATGGACTGGATGAAGTGGATAATGAGCAAATGATGTTCAGAGAGGAAAACTTAAGTAGAACTACAAGATCGCATAGTAAAAAGATAGCCAAGGATGTGAAAAAATATAGTTTCCCACAAAGATGTGTGGAGGTGTGGAATGGTTTGAGTGAGGAGGTGGTGTCAGCAAGGAGGGTGCATAGTTTTAAAGGAAAGTTGGATGTGTGTAGATATGGAGACGGGGCCACACGAGTATGATACCCAGGCCCTGTAAAATTACAACTAGGTGAATACAACTAGGTGAATACACACACACACACACACACACACAAAAAAAAAATTTGTACCAATAAGACAACATAGAGAAGTTGGAAAGCAGGACTGGTTTAACGATAGATGTGAAAAGGCTAGAACAAGAAAAGAGGATGCATGGAAGAGGTGGAGAAGGAAAAGATGGATTAAGCAGTGGGAAAGTTACAAAAGAGCAAGAAATGAATATGTGTTGATTAGAAGAGAAGAAAGAAAGAAACAAGAAAAGGATATAATTGATAAATGTAAAGACCAACCAAGGCTTTTTTACAGACATGTGAACAACAACATCAAAAATAGAGAAAGTATTGAAAGTTTAGAAGTAAATGAAGTATGCAGTGAAGATCCCAGGAAAATGGCAGAGGCTATGAATGGATGCTTTCGGAAGGTATTCACAAAGGAGACTGCTTTTGACAAACCACTGGTAATGGAACAGAAAGGGATTATGAAGGAGTTTCAAGTAACTGTGGAGGAGATCAAGAATATGATGGGGAGTTTAGAAGTGAGAAAAGATGTGGGACCTGATGGGGTATCAGGATGGATTTTAAGAGAATGCAGGGAGCAACTGGCAGAAAAAGTTTGTGAAGTAATTGATGCCTCATTAAGGGAAGGTGTAGTGCCCCAAGACTGGAAAAGAGCTAACATTGTCCCAATCTATAAATCAGGTAACAAGAGAGACCCATTGAACTATAGACCAGTGTCACTTACAAGTGTGGTAGCTAAGATGTGTGAGAGGGTGGTGAAGAATAGATGGACAGACTTCTTGGAGAAAAATGACATACTTTGTGAGTGTCAATTTGGTTTTAGAAAAGGGCGTTCATGCACGACAAACCTGATATGTTACTATTCGAGGGTGATAGATGTAATACAGGAAAGAGATGGTTGGGCTGATGGAATATATCTGGATTTAAAAAAGGCCTTTGATAAGGTACCACACCGGAGACTGATCTGGAAACTTGAAATGGTAGGAGGAGTGCATGGCAGTTTACTAAAATGGATGGAAGACTTTTGGTAGGAAGAGAAATGAGAACAATAATTAAGGACAGACCATCAGAATGGGGCTTGGTGGAGAGTGGAGTTCCACAGGGATCAGTGTTGGCACCAGTAATGTTCGCGGTCTACATAAATGACATGGTGGATGGGGTGTCCAGTTATGTGAGCCTATTTGCAGACGATGCAAAATTGTTAAGAAAAGTGAGATGTGACAAAGATTGCGAACTACTCCAGGAAGACTTGGACAGAATATGGAAATGGAGCTGTACATGGCAAATGGAGTTCAACATGACAAAATGCAAGAAAATAGAGTTTGGCAAGAGTGAAAGAAGAATCAGGAGTATGTACAAGATAGGAAATGAAGACATAAAACCAGTCATGAAGAAAAAGACCTTGGGGTGACAATTACCAATGACCTATCGCCAGAGAGACATATAAACAAAATAATTGGAGAAGTATTGAACTTATTGAGGAACATAAGAGTGGCGTCAGTATATTTAGATGAAGAAATGATGAAGAAAATAATTACTGCAATGATAAGACCGAGGCTTGAATATGCAACAATACAGTGGGCTCGAACTTAAAGAAACACATAAGGAAACTAGAGAAAGTACAGAGGGCTGCAACAAAAATGGTGCCTGACTTAAGAGATTTGATTTATGAAGACAGACTGAAAAGAATGCAACTTCCGACCCTGGAAAACAGAAGAGAAAGGGAGACCTGATAGCAATATACAGAGTGATGATTGGCATGGAAAAATGGATAGGGAAGATCTGTGTATGTGGAATGAAAGAATGGCGAGAGGGCATGGGAAAAAACTAAAAATGGCCACTTATAGGAGAGATGTGAAAAAATATAGCTTCCCTCATAGAAGGGTGGAAGCATGGAATAGTTTAGACGTGGAAGTGGTCAACGCAAGGAATATTCATGATTTTAAGAAAAAGCTGGACATTAATAGATATGGAGACGGGACAACACGAGCATAGCTCTTTTCCCGTATGTAACAATTAGGTAAATACAATTAGGTAAATACACACACACATAAAGCCCAGGCCCTGTAAAACTACAACTAGGTAAATACACACACACACACAGACGAGACGCGGCAGAGGAAGGACGCGATACCGTCGCTCCCGAGAATCAGCTGATCTTCACTACCTTTGTTTGGGTTTACAGTGGCCTGGGCGATAAGTGTGGACTCATTTTTTTTTATTTTCATGAATACAGTGTTAAATAATAATGAGTGAGAAAGATATTCCATCTAAATGCAGGTATGTGACAAGGGAAAGAATGAAAGCTGATGATGACAATGTTGGTGAGGAGGAGGAGAATTTGAAGGCTTTGATACGGCGCAAACTTCACTATTTGATAGAGTCTTAACTATCGAACGTAAATTAGATAAATTGATAAAGGAGAGTATGGGAATGAAAGAGAATGAAGAATAGGATAAAGAGCTCCAGAAATTGAAAGAAAGGATAAAAGAGTGGAAGAAAACGAAACTAGGCTAAGAACCGAAAATGAAGAATTAAAAGTCCAAATAGCGAACTATAAGAAATTGATGGAAGAAGGACTCGGTAAAGCCGAGAAAGAAAAAGAGAAGCTAAAAGATCTAGTTAACAAAGAAGAAGAAAGAGTACAAGACGTGATTAAAAAAGAAGTACAAGCATGGAGAATCCAAGATAAGAAAGACAAGGAATCATTTCAAGAAGTATTTCAAGAACAGTTAAAAGAAAGAGATGAAAATATGACAAGCAAAATGATAGGAGTCCTCAAGAAAAAGAAAATTTAGTAAGAGAAATTGCGGAAAAAGAAGAGTGTAATTATTTTTGGACTGAAAGAAAAAATGTTAAATATAGACCAAGAAGGGAAAAAGACGAAATGAAATCAGTAAAAGACCTACTAAAACATCTGAATGACGAGGATAGACAGAACTTAGAAGAGGAAGTAGAAGAAATCCATAGAATGGGACCATATCAAGAAGGAACAGTGAGACCAATTAAGATATTACTAAAATCACAAGCAGCAGCAGAAGAAGTACTATATAGAAAAACAAAACTCAGAGAAACAGAAGGTTGCAAAGATATATATATATAAGAAAAATAGAAACGAGGAGGAAAGGAAGAGACACAATGAACTGGTGGCAGAAGCAAGAGAAAAAATAATGAAAGGTCAGAGGAGGAGAAGAAGGCATTTTTGGAGAATTATAGGAGACAGGATAAGGAAATGGTATATAAAAGAGAAAGAAGAAAAAGAATGGAGCAAGTTTAACTAAAAATGATAAGAACAAGAGATTAAAATGATGTATACAAACATAGATGGGATTTTATCTAGTAAATTAGAATTAAGAGATTACATAAAGAAAGAAGAACCAGATATTGTATGCCTGGTGGAAACAAAGTTAAATGAGGCAATAAAATAGACATAGATAAAAGGTATAATATATGGAGGAGAGACAGAGTGGGTAAAGGAGGAGGAGGAGTCATGATGATGTTAAGGAAGGAGATAGTGGTAAATCAAGTGGAGTTTGGGAAGGAAAATCAGAAATACTGTATGTTAAGATGCATATTAACAAAAGGAGTTAACAATCATTGGAACATATGTGCCACCAAAACAAACTCATGGACTAACCAAGAATATAGAGACATGATAGATGACACAATAAGGAGTCTTACAAGAATCATTAAGGAAAGGAGAAAAGTGATATTGGTAGGAGATTTCAACTGTAAGGAGGTAGACTGGGAAAATTATGAAAGTGGTATGGGGAAGATGCCTGGGAGATAGATTCCTGAACCTAATGATAGATAATTTGATGGTCCAAAGAGTAAAGGAAAACACAAGATTCAGAGGAAACGATGAGCCGGCAAGATTAGACCTAGTTTTTACAAGGGATATACCAATTAACGATGATATAAGATACAAGTGCCCATTGGGAAAGAGTGACCATGTAATATTAGAGATGGATATAGAAGAAGGAAAGGAAGATAGAGATGAATCATACAAAGGAGACCGATTAAATTACAGAAAGGCTGATATTGAGAATCTCAAGAACTATTTTAAAACGTAAACTGGGAGGAGATGGAAAACTCATTAACGGTTCAAGAGAAATATAACTTATTTTTGGAAATATACAAAACTGGGGTCAGGGAATATGTTCCGAAATATAGACCTAAAGAAGAAGGAAAGAAAGATTGGTTTAATGCAAGATGTGCTAGGGCAAAGGAGAAACGAGATGGAGCATGGAAAAGGTGGAGAAGAAACAGAAATCCAGAAAATAAGGAAAACTTCAAAACAGCAAGAAATGAATATGCTAAGGTGAGAAAGGAAGAAGAAAAGAACTATGAAAAGGACATTGTCGAAAAATGTAAGGAACAACCAAAATTGTTCTACAGATTCATAAATGGAAAAATAAGACAAAAAGAAACAATAGAAAGGTTAAAAGGAGAAAACGGAATGGTGGAAGACCCAAAAGTATGGCAGAACTGTTAAATAGTAAATTTCATGAGGTCTTTACTAAGGAATCCAAATTTGAAAGACCACAGGGTAATAGAGACTGTCTATATGAAAGAGATTAAAGTAACCAAGCTTGAAATAAAAAGTTGATGACGGAATTGGATGAGGAAAAGGCAATGGGACCGGATGAAGTCTCAGGCAGAATACTGAAAGAATGTAGGGAAGAACTAGCAAGTCCAATATACAACATCATAAAATGCTCAATAGAAAATGGAACAGTGCCAGTGGAGTGGAAAAGAGCTGAGGTGGTTCCCATATATAAGAGCGGAAGGAAGGAAGAACCTTTAAATTACAGGCCGGTATCACTAACTAGTGTAATATGCAAGATGTGTGAAAAAGTAATAAAGAAGCAATGGATCGAGTTTCTTGAAGACAACAAAATATTATCAAATAGCCAATTTGGTTTTAGAAAAGGTCGGTCATGTGTGACAAATTTATTGAGTTTCTACTCTAGAATAGTTGATAAAGTACAAGAGAGAGAGGATGGATTGACTGTATTTATTTAGATCTAAAAAAGGCTTTTGAT
Source organism: Portunus trituberculatus (assembly GCF_017591435.1). NCBI lineage: Eukaryota > Metazoa > Arthropoda > Malacostraca > Decapoda > Portunidae > Portunus > Portunus trituberculatus. The sequence goes on from NC_059293.1 coordinate 7,180,549, forward strand.
AAAGTGCCACATGAAAGATTACTATGGAAGTTAGAGGAGAAGGGTGGCTTAAAAGGAAGCACATTGAGATGGATGAAGAATTACTTAAGAGGGAGAGAAATAAGGACGATAGTTAAAGATATGAAGTCCAAGTGGAGAACAGTAGACAGCGGAGTGCCACAGGGGTCAGTATTGGCACCAATACTTTTTCTCGTATATATAAATGACATGCCAGAGGGAGTGAACAGCTACATAAATCTGTTTGCGGACGATGTGAAACTGTGCAGAGTCATTAAACAAAAAGAGGATTGTGAAATACTACAGGAAGACTTAAGGTGGTAATTCGTTAATTTGGTCCAAAAAATTGAAAAATTGGAAACTTGGTACTTGGGTTCGTCTCTGGAGAGGGAAGCCATGGCCGAAGTTGCCAGGCGCATAACACAATGCTTACCTGGAAATGGCGGGTTTAAAGGGCCAGCCTTTTAAATACCCAAGCATGCATACGCCCCTTTTTCTTCTAGTCTTTGTTTTGCTTGTATTTATTTCCTTTTTTGAGCTGTTTTATTTTTTTTTGCGTGATGTACGATAATTTATTATCAGGCAGTGAGGGTGAGGAAGACGCTACTCCCTCAGTACCAATCGATACAGCCTTAGGGAGTGCGCGTGCGTGCAGCCTACCTGTTGATCGTATTTTACACGTGTTGGGTTCCCAAATTGTGATAATGCCACGTGTAAGGCCATGATGTAACATGGCCTGAAACTATCTAAACAGCCACTACCAGCCTCAAGGGATTATGTAAGTACATATCTGAGTTTGGTACATATTGGAGTGAGTTTTTTTTTTTTTTTTATACCATGTGGGCTTTTCACGGGGAATTTATTGGCTAAAGGGGATACTTTTTTAGGGTACCTCCTATCTTAAAGCCCACCCGCTAGGAAACCGTTGCCCCGAGTGAGGAAGCGAGTTATGTGGGGGTTTTGAAGATGTTCACAGAAAAATGCATTTTTCTCGACTTTCAGTTTTTCAGCATATACTGTTGAATAACTTTTTCAGTAATTCGTCAATTTCAAAACTTTTTGCAGCAAAATGATCAACTACCTCATCTTAACAAATGCAAGCATGATAATGCATCAACTCACTCAAATAAATTTACAACAGGCTTATAAACTCAAATTTTTGATGAAAAAAAAAGGTAACAATTTGGCGTGTAATGAAATTGTTATAACATAGGTTATGTATTTACCTAGTTGTATTTACCTAGTTGTAATTTTACAGGGCCTGGGCTTTATGCTCGTGTGGTCCCGTCTCCATATCTACACTTATCCAATTTTTCTTTAAAACTATGTACACTCTTTGCTGATACCACTTCCTCACTCAAACTGTTCCAAGTCTCAACACATCTTTGCGGGAAACTAAATTTTTTAACATCTCTCAGACATCGTCCCTTCCTTAGTTTCTTACTATGCGATCTTGTGCTTCTAAAGTCATATTCTTCTCTCAGGATCAGTTTCTCATTATCCACTTCATCCATTCCGTTAATCAATTTATAAACTTGTATCAGATCCCCTCTCTCTCTTCTCTGCTCCAAAATTGGTAGATCCATTGCCTTTAGTCTCTCCTCATATGCCATCCCTTTAAATTCTGGAACCATTCTTGTAGCCATTTTTTGTAGTCTCTAATTTTCTTATGTGTTTCTTTTTATGGGGAGTCCACACAACTCCTGCATATTCCAATCTAGGTCTTATTTTAGTACTTATCAATTTCTTCATCATTTCCTTGTCCATATAGTGAAATGCTACTCCAATATTCCTTAGCAAATTATACGCTCTCTGAAAATTCTATCAATATGGCTAACCGGTTGATTATTTTCTTCCATTGTCACTCCCAAGTCCTTTTCCTTTTTACTTTTCTAGTTCTACTCCATCTCCCATCTTATAGATTCCCACTGGTCGTCTTTCACTTTTCCCATTTCCATGACATGGCTTTTGTCCACATTGAATTCCATCTCCCATTTTTGCTCCATTTCCAGATCTTGTTTAAGTCTTCCTGTAGTATTTCACAATCCTCTTTTGTTTAATGACTCTGCACAGTTTCGCATCATCCGCAAACAGATTTATGTAGCTGTTCACTCCCTCTGGCATGTCATTTATATATACGAGAAAAGTATTGGTGCCAATACTGACCCTGTGGCACTCCGCTGTCTACTGTTCTCCACTTGGACTTCATATCTTTAACTATCGTCCTTATTTCTCTCCCCCTTAAGTAATTCTTCATCCATCTCAATGTGCTTCCTTTTAAGCCACCCTTCTCCTCTAACTTCCATAGTAATCTTTCATGTGGCACTTTATCAAAAGCCTTTTTTAGATCTAAATAAATACAGTCAACCCATCCTCTCTCTCTTGTACTTTATCAACTATTCTAGAGTAGAAACTCAATAAATTTGTCACACATGACCGACCTTTTCTAAAACCAAATTGGCTATTTGATAATATTTTGTTGTCTTCAAGAAACTCGATCCATTGCTTCTTTATTACTTTTTCACACATCTTGCATATTACACTAGTTAGTGATACCGGCCTGTAATTTAAAGGTTCTTCCTTCCTTCCGCTCTTATATATGGGAACCACCTCAGCTCTTTTCCACTCCACTGGCACTGTTCCATTTTCTATTGAGCATTTTATGATGTTGTATATTGGACTTGCTAGTTCTTCCCTACATTCTTTCAGTATTCTGCCTGAGACTTCATCCAGTCCCATTGCCTTTTCCTCATCCAATTCTGTCATCAACTTTTTTATTTCAAGCTTGGTTACTTTAATCTCTTTCATATAGACAGTCTCTATTACCCTGTGGTCTTTCAAATTTGGATTCCTTAGTAAAGACCTCATGAAATTTACTATTTAACAGTTCTGCCATACTTTTGGGTCTTCCACCATTCCGTTTTCTCCTTTTAACCTTTCTATTGTTTCTTTTTGTCTTATTTTTCCATTTATGAATCTGTAGAACAATTTTGGTTGTTCCTTACATTTTCGACAATGTCCTTTTCATAGTTCTTTTCTTCTTCCTTTCTCACCTTAGCATATTCATTTCTTGCTGTTTTGAAGTTTTCCTTATTTTCTGGATTTCTGTTTCTTCTCCACCTTTTCCATGCTCCATCTTGTTTCTCCTTTGCCCTAGCACATCTTGCATTAAACCAATCTTTCTTTCCTTCTTCTTTAGGTCTATATTTCGGAACATATTCCTGACCCCAGTTTTGTATATTTCCAAAAATAAGTTATATTTCTCTTGAACCGTTAATGAGTTTTCCATCTCCTCCCAGTTTACGTTTTAAAATAGTTCTTGAGATTCTCAATATCAGCCTTTCTGTAATTTAATCGGTCTCCTTTGTATGATTCATCTCTATCTTCCTTTCCTTCTTCTATATCCATCTCTAATATTACATGGTCACTCTTTCCCAATGGGCACTTGTATCTTATATCATCGTTAATTGGTATATCCCTTGTAAAAACTAGGTCTAATCTTGCCGGCTCATCGTTTCCTCTGAATCTTGTGTTTTCCTTTACTCTTTGGACCATCAAATTATCTATCATTAGGTTCAGGAATCTATCTCCCAGGCATCTTCCCCATACCACTTTCATAATTTTCCCAGTCTACCTCCTTACAGTTGAAATCTCCTATCAATATCACTTTTCTCCTTTCCTTAATGATTCTTGTAAGACTCCTTATTGTGTCATCTATCATGTCTCTATATTCTTGGTTAGTCCATGAGTTTGTTTTGGTGGCACATATGTTCCAATGATTGTTAACTCCTTTTGTTAATATGCATCTTAACATACAGTATTTCTGATTTTCCTTCCCAAACTCCACTTGATTTACCACTATCTCCTTCCTTAACATCATCATGACTCCTCCTCCTCCTTTACCCACTCTCTCTCTCCTCCATATATTATACCTTTTATCTATGTCTATTTTATTGCCTCATTTAACTTTGTTTCCACCAGGCATACAATATCTGGTTCTTCTTTCTTTATGTAATCTCTTAATTCTAATTTACTAGATAAAATCCCATCTATGTTTGTATACATCATTTTAATCTCTTGTTCTTATCATTTTAGTTAAACTTGCTCCATTCTTTTCTCTTCTTTCTCTTTTATATACCATTTCCTTATCCTGTCTCCTATAATTCTCCAAAAATGCCTTCTTCTCCTCCTCTGACCTTTCATTATTTTTCTCTTGCTTCTGCCACCAGTTCATTGTGTCTCTTCCTTTCCTCCTCGTTTCTATTTTTCTTTATATATATATCTTTGCAACCTTCTGTTTCTCTGAGTTTCGTTTTTCTATATAGTACTTCTTCTGCTGCTGCTTGTGATTTTAGTAATATCTTAATTGGTCTCACTGTTCCTTCTTGATATGGTCCCATTCTATGGATTTCTTCTACTTCCTCTTCTAAGTTCTGTCTATCCTCGTCATTCAGATGTTTTAGTAGGTCTTTACTGATTTCATTTCGTGTTTTTCCCTTCTTGGTCTATATTTAACATTTTTTTCTTTCAGTCCAAAAATAATTACACTCTTCTTTTTTTCCGCAATTTCTCTTACTAAATTTTCTTTTTTCTTGAGGACTCCTATCATTTTGCTTGTCATATTTTCATCTCTTTCTTTTAACTGTTCTTGAAATACTTCTTGAAATGATTCCTTGTCTTTCTTATCTTGGATTCTCCATGCTTGTACTTCTTTTTTAATCACGTCTTGTACTCTTTCTTCTTCTTTGTTAACTAGATCTTTTAGCTTTTCTTTTTCTTTCTCGGCTTTACCGAGTCCTTCTTCCATCAATTTCTTATAGTTCGCTATTTGGACTTTTAATTCTTCATTTTCGGTTCTTAGCCTAGTTTCGTTTTCTTCCACTCTTTTATCCTTTCTTTCAATGTCTGGAGCTCTTTATCCTGTTCTTCATTCTCTTTCATTCCCATATTCTCCTTTATCAATTTATCTAATTTACGTTCGATAGTTAAGACTCTATCAAATAGTGAAGTTTGCGCCGTATCAAAGCCTTCAAATTCTCCTCCTCCCTCACCAACATTGTCATCATCAGCTTTCATTCTTTCCCTTGTCACATACCTGCATTTAGATGGAATATCTTTCTCACTCATTATTATTTAACACTATATTCATGAAAGGAAAAATGAGTCCACACTTATCGCCCAGGCCACTGTAAACCCAAACAAAGGTAGTGAAGATCAGCTGATTCTCGGGAGCGACGGTATCGCGTCCTTCCTCTGCCGCGTCTCGTCTCCGTGTATGCCGATGCTTACATTTATTTGTTGTTATGTATATATCTACCAGGGCCTTCGCTGCTATAATCCGGAACCGTGAACGATTACTATACATGTACAGTAAAAGCTCAATTAGTCAGACCTTATGGGGAAAAACCAGTCCGAGTAAGGTATTTGTCCGACTATGTGCGATAATGACCCATTTGTACCTTTTTTTTTTTTTTACCTTACTTTACTGTCATTCATTTTACACCCTCTACTGCAATTAGTTGCAGTAGAGGATGTACTTAACCTTTTTGCAGCATTCTTAATCTCAATCCCTCGAACAGCAACCCCAACGCCCACCTGTTGCCGATGCCACTTCATTACAGCTTCCTCAAGTTTTTCCGATCTCCCATACTGCACTCGGTTTCTTTTTAACCCTGCTTTATTATATTGGGTGCTTTCGCTATTATCATCACTTTCTGAGACGAATTCCAGTAGAGAATGCAGGAACCAGTGAGTGTTATGGCAGCGAGTGGATGACTGGGTGTAAACAAACCAAAGTCCGAATTCAAGAGCAAGTTGTGGCGTCTTTTTTACGGTTCCCCCCATAAAAAAAACTATTACAGGTAACCCCCCTTTAACGAAGGTTCACACAACGAAATTTCGCTACAACGAAGGTTTCGTTTAACGAACACCAAACTCGCTTTAACGAAGTTTTATCTAGGTAATTTTTTTCAAAATTTGAAAGCCCCACCGTATCATGCAAGCTGACAGGCTTTTGAATACACCAGGAGCTGCTGGTACTAAGGCCTGCCTCAGGAAAAATCCTGAGACACCTGTAGAAAAAAGATCAAGATCAAGCCTCTCGTGAACAACACAGGCACTGCCGATACAAAGACCTGACTCAGAAGAAATTCTGCGTCACCTGTAGCATCAAGTTCAAAATCAAGATCACACGCACCACTCACTCCCTAGTCAAAACATAACAGCGTCACCAGCAGCTCATCTTCCCTAGTTCAACTTACCACCAAAACGCCCTGCAATGTGGCCTAACGTTCCTAAGAAGACCAGGAAATGTCTTACTCTCGAAGTGAAGCTGGGTATTATTCACAGACAAGAGAGAGGCCAGAAAACTAATAACATTGCTTGCCACCATCTTGACTCCATCTACTGTCAAATATTTTCAAGTCAGCAGACTATACTAAGAAGGCTGGTGAGACCGTATCTTCCTGAAAGCTAAAAGAACCACCTGAACTCGTGACTCTACAATGGATAAAATGGAAAGCCTTGTGGAAATGTAGTACATAAGTTTTGTATGCGGTACCATGATGCACACTTTGTTTACATTCCACAGGTTGCCGGTTAGTGTATTTCCCGTTTCACTCTCCCTCCTTTCATAAAGTTAAGATCATCAACATTATAAAGTTACGTACATACATGCATTAGTATACATTATAATGACTTAAATTAAACTACCTAAATGTTTAACTTCATAATTTTTACTTTCATTAAACCTTTCACTGTACTATGATGCACTCTCGCTTTGCTTACTCTCAATGGAAGTTCAAATCAGGGGTTAAACTAGTTATAATCAGTTCGCTTAACGAATTTTCGCTTAACGAAGTGTTTTTTAGGAACATAACCCCTTTGTTAAGCGGGGGTTGCCTGTATTTCAAAAAATTAGTTTGCCTGTTTTACGTTTCCAATAGCTTGTTTTATGGTTTTTTAATGTGTTTTAAGTGAAAACAAGATGTTCTACTTAACATTTACATATAAATTCCTTCTTTATTTTATGAATTTTAGATATAAAAATATATTTTTCGCCAAATTCGTCCAGTTATGTACGAAATCCGAGTATTTGGGGTCTGACTAATTGAGCTTTTACTACATATATATATATATATATATATATATATATATATATATATATATATATATATATATATATATATATATATATATATACACACATATATATATATATATATATATATATATATATATATATATATATATATATATATATATATATATATATATATATATATATGCAACCCCGCTTAACGAAGGTTCACACATTCGCTACAACGAAGGTTTAATTTTATTACCATCTGCTTGTTTAACGAACACCAAACTCGCTTTAACGAAGTTTTATCCAGGTAATTTCTTTTCAAAGTTTTAAAGCATTGCTGTATCACGCAAGCCGACAGACTTTTGAATACACAAGCACCTCTCATGGACAACACACGCACCACTCACTCGCCCTGTTCAAAACAATAACAGTGTCAGCAGCAGCTCGTCTTCCTCGCTAAACTTACCACCAAAACGCCCTGCAATGTCGCCTAGTGTTACTGAGAAGACCAGGAAGTCTCTTACTCTCCAAGTGAAGCTGGATGTTATTCAAAGACACGAGAGAGGCGAGAAAACTAATAGCATTGCTCGCCACCATCTTGACTCCATCTACTGTCTCTATTATTTTCAAGTCAGCAGACTCTATTAAGAAGGCTGGTGAGACCGTATCTTCCTTGCAAGCTAGAAGAACCACATGAACTCATGACTCTACAATGGATAAAATTGAAAGCCTTGTGGAAATGTGGTACATAAGTTTTGTATGTGATACAATGATGCACCCTTTGTTTACATTCCACAGGTTGCCGGTTAGTGTTTTTCCCGTTTCACTCTCCCTCCCTTCATAAATTTAAGATCATCATTATAAAGTTACGTACATACATACATTAGTGTACATTATAATGACTTAAATTAAACTGCCTAAATGTTTAACTTCATAATTTTTTACTTTCATTAAACCTTTCACTGTACTATGAAGCACTCTTGCTTTGTTTACTCCTCAATGGAAGTTCAAGTCGGGGATTAAACTTGTTATAATCGGTTCACTTAATGAAGTTTCACTTAATGATGGTTTTTTTTAGGAACATAACCTCTTCGTTAAGCAGGGTTTGCCTGTATGTATGTATGTATATATATATATATATATATATATATATATATATATATATATATATATATATATATATATATATATATATATATATATATATATACAGTAAGATTGGTCATCTCGTGGTAAATTGGTACTGGACTATCGGCCGCGAGATTAAAAATCGCGAGATGAGCAATATTGAAATACATGTAAATAGCATAATTGGTTCTTAGGTATGGTACATGATCATCCTATAACTCGAAATAACCGTCCAAAAACACAAAATATTTTGCTGAAAATTTTTCACATAAACGAGGTTATGCATAATCTGTATGTTAATAAACAATATTAAACACTTTTCAACATAATAATAAAGGTTAGAATATTTTCTACTTACGTTACGAGAGTCTGTGACTGGCTTGAGTGGCCTGGCGTGGTAGTGGTGGGGAGCCGTGACTACTGGCTAGTTGCTCCCTCCTCCACTGTTTGTGCATCACCCCCAGCACTGAGTGCAACCTCAGCTTCAAAGCCATCAAAATCCAGAGCGATGTCATCTTCCTGTAAAAGGCCCAGCAGGTCATCGACATCCTCTTCATTTTCACCTGGTTCAGCTGTTACGTTAGCTAGAGCATTGGCAGCCTGTGATTGACTGAAGTATCCTGTGATCAGTGACTGGTGGTGAGCATTAACACGAGACATGTAGAGGTCTTTATAAATGTTCATCACTTGATCAAGAGATGGCTGTAATATGCTGCATGGATATGGGCGCCTGTCATATTCCTCCAGTTGTTCAGTCAGCCGTGAGAAGGTGGTGAGAATCTCCGTCAGTTGCCCAGTTGTCGGTTCGCCTGGCTGAACATTTTGCTCCTGCTGTCCATCCTCTTCAGGATCATCTTGAGCTTCATCTTCCTCAAGCATCTCCTCAATAGTAGCCTCCTCTTGATGGATACCAATAATTTCTGGCAAGTCACTGGCCTCCACAGCCGAAAAGCCAGGTGCAGGGATCAGACGTTCATCTTCTACAGTCTGCGAGAGTGTGGTGGCTTCCTGCTGGCGCTCACGCACATCTGTTCCGACCTCACCTAACAAAAACTTCCAAGCATGTAACACTGTAGCTTTGTTTATTTTCTGCCAGGCCTTCACAATGCAGTCAACAGCATCCTTAATGTTGTAGTTTTTCAAAAACTGGTTCACAGTTAACACTTCTCGGGTCTGAGATGGTGGTGGGTCTGAACTGGTGCTGGCGATCGGTTCATCGGGCTCATCCTGGTCACGTACACTTAGCTCAGCCTCAATCCTCTCTAGTTCTTGCAGCGAGTCAGTCTTGACACGCATGTCATCATAGAGAGACTGATAATAAAAGAGCTTGATGTTGCAGATGAACTCTTTATCAAGAGGCTGTAGAAGTGATGTTGTATTAGGCGGGAGGAAGATAACTTCTACATTAGGATGACGCCCTATTAGGAATTTACCATGCCCCGGAGCATTATCCATACATAGCAGCACCTTGAAATCTAAATTCTTCCTCTTGCAATAACTCTGGGCATCAGGGACAAAATGATTGTCGAACCAGTCAGTGCACAGTGCCGACGTGACCCAAGCCTTCTTATTACTGGCCCAATAAACATTAAGCTGGTTCATATTGCAATTCCTGTATGCTCTAGGCTTAGCAGAGCGATAGATGACTTGGGGCTTCATCAAACAGTCGCCACATGCATTAGCTGTGAATAAAACAGTAATGCGGTCCTTGGAAGGCTTCACACCCCTAGCTTGTCTTTCATTCTTGGCGATGAGGGTTGATTTTGGTGCCCGCTTCCATTAAATCCCAGTTTCATCACAGTTAAAAATCTGGTCACGGCTGTAACCGCCTTCAGTCACAAGACATTGAAAAATCTCTGGGTAAGTTCTGGCTGCTTCCTCATCTGCTGATCTGCTTTCACCATGCTTCAGGGCATACTTAACTTCATATCTTTTCTTAGATGCTGCTAGCCAGCCTACAGAAGCCGCAAAATGGGGTGGAGGGTTAACATTTTTCTTACGGCACACTGAATCAAAGTACAGCCGTGCTTGTGATCTTATTGCAGGGCCAGAAAGATCACCCTTCTCTCAATCCCTTCTGATTACCCATTCATTTAGGTAATGTTCCATGATTGCAAGCAATCTGTTGCGCTGTGAAGTATCAGCCAGTGTGCGTGCTGAGGGAAACCGAGAAAACACCTTCACGGAAGCAGCCAAGTTTTCTTTATTTTTGCGCACTGATCGTACTGTTGATTCAGGACAGTTAAACTTACGCATTATGTCACATGTTCTTGCACCATTGTTCATCATCTGAACCATTTCTTTCTTTTCCTGGAGAGCATATTTTCTGAGCTTCACTCCCTTTCAATATTCACGCTTCTCACGTCCACCACGTTTTTCACCAGAGTTTCCACCACAATTTCCGCCACTACCACTCACAGAACTCATGTTCCTTGTTATTTCAAGTTATTGTACTGCCACTAGAATGTTTTCACTTTAACAACAAAAGTAAATATGCACCACAACACAACAAAATCGCAAAATTGTTGTTGACCCAGCTTCTGCCCTGATGTGACCGACCTAAGCCAACCATTAAACTGGCGCACCAGCCTATGTACATGCGCGAGATGTTCATTTACCACCGCTAGATGGCAGAAGGCGGGAAATTTGAAATAGGCGCGAGATGCTAAATTCGCGAGACTATATTACGCGAGATGACCGTTCATACTGTATATATATATATATATATATATATATATATATATATATATATATATATATATATATATATATATATTCAGTAAGGTCCCGGGTTACGTCGGTCTCGAGTTACGTCAAACTCGCACTTACGTCAGTTCACTATAAGGCAATGGCACCAATCGCTATCTGTGTAGTTTTCATTGTTCGCCAGCTGGTTTAATTCACAAGTTGGTTCTGCCTATCGCGCCGAACTGTCGCTCTTGTGGAAGCCCTATTAAAAAAATATATATACAGATATTCATGCCTACATACCTCATAATATAAACATTTGGTTATTTATCTATGTGTCTGATTGAAAAATGACATAAAAATATGCAAATATATGTTCCTAATGGTGCAAAGTATGGATGTACCAGTGTCCCATCAAAATATTTTTTGCAAGTCTAATAGTACATATATACCTTATCACAAAATTGTCAGAGTTTCTGCTTAGGATAATGCTCCACTCAAAAAGCGTAGAGCAAATATCACTAAGTAGCATTTATAAAAAAACAATTTTCAGAGTCTGTGCCGAAATAACCTGGCCAACATTACCAAAACCGAATTTTCCAAACTGAATCACAACAAGCGAACTTGGTATGCCTTTTGATCTCAGAAAGTTTCTCAGAGTTGGCACTGTCCATTTTCTAAGTTCATCCTCACTAATATCCATAGTATTATCCATAGTGAAGTCGTTGTGTAGCGAGTGTGGCGATGGCTCTTAACACGCTAGATTTGTTTACGTTTCGATAGAACAATCTCGATGCATGTTCGACAATATCTTCTATACTGTTAATTTCTTAAGACTATTAATTGTTGTGATTTTCTGTATGAATATAATTCATATCAACTTTTATGGAAAGAAAAAGGCATTAAAACTACGCTTTACCTATTAATGATCTTTTCTATTTTTTGTCCCAGAAATGGAGATGGTAAAGAAGAGCGCCCGACATATATATAAACATTTCCACTTTTTTAGCTTATACGAGTATGCCACGAGTACATTCTTAGAAAGATTATAACTATTTTATTAAACCATTTAATATTTACAAAACGTGCAGAAAAGTACGTTCTAGTTGACCAACTTGCTGTGAAATAATTAACCCATCTAGCGGTTGAAGGCACCTACATAGCAGATCGCGATCGGTCCCATTTAAAATTTTAAAAATTGAAAATTTATAAATCGTAAAGCACGGGGTTTATTGTTATTGTTGGCCGCCAGGCGTCACTAGACTGTGGGCCGCCACCCAAAGGCTCAAAGGCCCACTCCATCCCTCACCACTAGGGATGGTAAATCTAAACAACAACAGCGTCACTATAGTCTGACCAGCCTTAATTTACAGCCATGGGGGGGGCGAGCGTCTCTGTACAGTGTTGCCACGTTTTCACTACTGTTGTTCTGTTAATCTCTCTCTCTTACTAAAGAATCAAAGGTAAGCAGAGAGTCATTTATAATTGTATATGTATATATATATATATATATATATATATATATATATATATATATATATATATATATATATATAGTGAGTAGCACGAGGTCAGTCACGTCACCACCACAATGTGTCAAGGCCACCAGCTGGGTGTGGAAGAGTTGCCGTTCACAAGTGAATAAGGCTTTTTTTTCTTTCACTTAGGTATTGGCATATACCTACTATTTTGTAAAAATAGAAACTACACATTAGCTTGGCTTACGAATTATGAATGTGATTATGCCTCACCCTTGAAATTACTGTAAAAGCCAGTAAATGTGAGCATTTTATCTTATAATTATAGCAACATCTGGTACTACAAGGTGAGGCTATTTGGCCTGGCCAGGCTGGGTTCATCAGTATTGCCGCCACTCACAAGACTTCTACTATTTTTTTTTTTTCTTACTTTGGATACTAGATTATTTCTTTTTTCCATGCTCATTATCTTATATATATCTGTAACGCTGATATTATTACACACCCTAAACATACGCTAAGTACCATTATAAGTTACTATAGTTGATATCAGCAACACTGTTGAATATGTATGCCATGTTTGTATGATACTACATAGTTTTTTTTATGCATATGATGGTTACTGTTGATTCAGCCATCTATATACACAAGTCAAAATTTTATACATCTGAATTGATGGTGTTTGCGATGCCTTGTACACCAATACCTTCCATTTCACATCGCATTTTTTGGAAACGTGGCAGAAATGTAGAGATACCCTCGCCCCACCATAGCCGTAAATTAAGCCCGGTCAGACTATAGTGGTTATCCGTCACATCGTCCACCTCACGCTTGAATACAATAACACTATACGTACCTCATTTCCACCACACCGTCGCCCCTGGCAAGAGTGTTCCTACATCTGCGTTTGCTGACTATCTTAGTATCTTGCTCAATGGCACCAAAAAGAAAACTTCTGAGTGATAGCAGTGATGCTAAGAAAAGGAAAACCCCTACGCTACAAGAAAAAGTGGACATAATTAAAAGACATGAGAAGGGAGGCAGCAGCTGTGTGTAAGGGAGTGAAGAAGAAAATGGGAAGCCCGTTAACATGACAACGGGGAGGTTGACGACCTTGAGGGCTCACGCACCTATCACAACAATAACAACTCAGGAGCCTTTGCCTGGGCCACACGACACTTGCAGCTCACTTGCACCGTCTGCGCCTGTCTGCTGATCCCTATTGCCTTTTCCTATTGCATTTCCTGCTCCGCTGCCCACGCTTCTACTCCCGCCGCACTGCACTACGCTCCCAGCTGTCCATCCTGGGCGTCACAACATTCGACCTGCCCACCCTCCTGGCAGCCTCAAGCGTCCACCCCTCTGGCAACCTGCAGTCTTTCGTGTTCACGGCCCTAATCAAAATATTCCTACATAGTTATAAATAATATACCAATATAACAATATAACCTTTTACTTACCTGAATAACCATAAAAAAATGATTGGTTGAAAACTCGATAATATCCTTTGAAAGTACAAAAACTCCAGTTACGTACAAAATCGACTTACGTCATGTTTCAGGAACGTAACTCTGACGTAACTCGACCTTACTATATATATATATATATATATATATATATATATATATATATATATATATATATATATATATATATATATATATATATATATATATATATATATATATATATATATATATATATATATATATATATATATATATATATACAGTGATCCCTCGTTTATCATGGTTAAAGAATACCAGAACCCCCTGCAAAAGGTGAAAAACCACGAAGTAGGATTTGCCCCCCCATGGAATTTTTATGTATATGTATTGGGTATCAGAATGTTTAATATATGTAAACACTATTTATACTTTACATATACAGTATTTTACTTAAATCTATTTATTTATAAACCTTATACAGTAATTATACATTTTCTCTCTCTTTCTCTCTCCCCCTCTCATACGATATGTAACACTCACCCTCTTCTGCTCTCTTTGATAATTTCCAAAAGTTTCACTTTTCACTGATGGTCATCATCTTCCTCTTCCTCTTTGGCTCACGAGAGGAAGCTTTCACAGGGGCACACCGATTAGGCAGCATTGCAAGGGCTTAACGAATCAATACTTAAAAAAAAAAAATTATCACGAACACAATACTAATATACAGTATGCAAGACAGTCAATAGCATGGACAAGACTGGCAAAATACAAGGGAAGACGTTGGATGAGGCTGCGATGATGCACAGCCAATCATCTCACGGGATAAATCCACTCGTGTTCTCATTGGTTGATCTCGAGCCGGAAACTAATCACGCACTTTATATGGGTGACCATGGGTATGTACAAAGCCCCTGAGTCAACTCATCTCTTTGTTTGGCATAATAGGAAATCTTCTCTCTCACACAACACGTGTTTTTTCAACAATATGGCTGTATTTTTTCATTTTTATCGCAAACCACGAAGTGGCGGGGAAATCCTGTATATGTATACCAACAATACATGTACAATACTTTACATACATAGAAAAGTACATTATTGTCGTTATTACACACTAACTTACTGAATTGCTGTACATACAGTATTTGTAAGTGACAGCACGGACCCAATGATATAGCAAAAACTCAGCAGATTGGTATCTACAAGTATGTATAAAACCCGCGAAACAGTGAGGCCGCAAAAGTTGAAACACGAGATAGCGAGGGAACACTGTATATGTACAGTAATCGCTCGCGTATCCAGATTATACCAGCCAAGGCCCTGGCGGATACGCGAAATTTCCTCTCCCAACCCCTTATAAATTGAGAAAAAAACATATACATCACCCAAATGAGTAAGAAAACAATGAATGAAAGCACATTAAATGATTGTGTACACAATAATGACTTCCTGAAGAATGATCGGATGATAACATATTAGATACCTGCTTCTCTAAAAAAATGTAAGGGTTAGGAAGGTGCCATCAGAAGCGTCATGGCAACCTGCTGTTTCACTGCTGAACTGCACACTACTGAGTCATTATTAGTGTGTTGAAGTGAGATAATGATGGTGAAGTATTTATTGTTTGTCTAGTGCTTTCTACCTTTGTCTCAACATATTTTTTTGTAATAGTGTTATTGTGAGAGCTGTCATGTAAAGTTCTGATGATAAAGACAGTAAGAAAACAAAAAAGTGTCTGAAAAGATCACAACAGTCTTATGATATAGAGAGATGGTGGAGAAGCCTGGCAGTGAGGCATGGGATGAGGCAGAGTCTTGGAGAGGGAGATAACACGCATGACGGAGGGGAGAGGGTAGGCCAGAATTGAAAGTCCAACTGTCTCACAACGTTACATTTGTTTGTTTGTTTCCAGTTCTCTTCTCTTCTTGATGTTCCTCATTCTAATTCTCGTCAACTTATACCTGTCAGGCAAAAATTAGAGCTAAATGACACACCTCCCTACTTATCTCCTGGCTACGTACTGTGTAGGGCGTCAGTCAGGCTATGACACAATCACACAAGACATTTAAAAATGGCTTCCTGATGGAAAGGTTATTTAATTATAAAAAAATAAACTCATAAATGACAGAGCAGCTCATCTTGGCCATTTGATACTTGGAAGTTCTGCCTTGCAGCGTCTCACAGAAAAATGTAAACAAACAACTGAACTACTTTTCGCTGCTAGGCTGGAACAATATATATATACAGTAATACTCCGCTTAACGAACGTTCGTTTAACAAATTTCCGGATTAACATACTATATAAAGTTAGACCAAAAATCCGCATAACATACAACCACATCCGTTTTAGCGAATTTTCCGGGTTTGAATTTGCCGGTTGAGGGACCGAACGCGGTAGTTTTACTGTGATTGGCTGGCTCCTTGCCTCTGTCTCTAGCGCTCCTGGAGCTGGATCCAAGATTCTTTAACAACGTCAGAGCAACCTCTTGCAGCGAAATGGCATCCATGAACGCTTGGAGGGACGTTGACAAGGCTGCTTTCAGGTTGCTCTGAGGTTACTGGGAACACCACCTCTGGAGGTGGTGTCACTGTCTTATATATGCTTTTATGTTCACAAAACATTTCTATTAGCTTTTTACAAACCTTGCCCCAAGAAAGGATTGTTTTTGTAATGCATAAAGTGAAATCTTACAACATGGAATACCAAAAAATAAAGCAGAAATGAGATGAGCCACAGACGAAGCGGGAGACTCCGCAGCCACTCGGCCGCTTCTTCTTTTTCTTCTTGTGACCCTTTTGCTTGCGTGTTACTTTCATCATGGTGTTTATGTTTTCACTCCTCTCTTGCCTGCTATAATGGATATCATATCTTAGTATTCATATACACTCATGCCACGAGGATAACTTTGACTCCGTGGCACTGAGTGTTATTGAATTACTAATGAAATACCGCGGTATTTCATTAATAATTCACTGTTACTCAGTGCCACGGAGTTAAGGTTATCCTCATGGCATGAGCATATATGAATACTAAGATATGATATCCATTATAGCAGGCAATAGAGGAGTGGAAACAAATATCATGGGGAAAGACAACATGCAGGCTAAAAGGGTCACAAGAAGAAGAAGCGGCCGAGTCGCTGCGAGTCTCCCACTTCGTCTGTGGCTCATCTCATCTCTGCTTTATTTTTTGGTATTCCATGTAAGATTTCACTTTATGCATTACAAAACAATCCTTTCTTGGGGCAAGGTTTGTAAAAAGCTAATGGAAATGTTGTTTTGTGAACATAAATGCGAGAATGTGAGAGAATTTGTACGTAGCTCCTCTAACTTCTAATGACTCATATATCATCATAAAAGTAGTGGTAAACCAGTGGCCCAATATGCTGTCAAACGTATATATACATACATATATATATATATATATATATATATATATATATATATATATATATATATATATATATATATATATATATATATATATTTCTTTTTTTCTTTTTCTTTTTTTTTCAACCCATGTGGTATGTTGGGGACCAGCCCAGAACGCATCCCCCCTCATTTCCATTATTTCCTATGATAAAATTACGTCCGCTTAACGAATTTTTGCTCTATGAACAGCTTTGATACGCCCTATCTCTATCTTGTTCGTTAAGCGAAGTATTACTGTATGTATGTATGTATGTATATATATATATATATATATATATATATATATATATATATATATATATATATATATATATATACACAAACACACACACACACACGAATATATTTACATCCTATAAATATGCTATTAAGTTGAGATTATAGCATCATACCAATTAGCAAGAAAATCTATTTTATTATAAAAGTTTTGGTTAGAAACAATAGATCTTAATTTGGCTAAAAATTTATGCTAGAAGAAAACGGTGTGTTCCATCTGGCTGAAGACGACGGAAAGAACTGACAGAACAGTAAAAAACCAATGGAAATCGTTGAAGACGACGGAAAAAGTGTTACTATGATGCTGCCTAAGTGCTGTCCGTGTGCTGCCTAGCAAGATCGAGGGATCGCTTACGCGGTAGCTTTGAATATGCTTTGGGGGAGCTCCGGATAGCAGCGAATTCCGGATAGTGGCAATCCGGATATGTGGCCAATTACTATATGTTTATATCGTGTATATATATATATATATATATATATATATATATATATATATATATATATATATATATATATATATATATATATATATATATATATATATATATATATATATATATATATATATATATATATATATATATATATATATATATATATATATATATATATATATATATATATATATATATATATATATATATATATATATATATATATATATATATATATATATATATACACACACACACACACACACATATATATATATATATATATATATATATATATATATATATATATATATATATATATATATATATATATGACTTGAGGATAAAACCAAAGAAGTTAGATACATTACATTACCCTTCTCAGGACAATTTAGTTACCATTTACGCAATACAATGTTTCATTTACTCAAAAACATGTTCGAATGTTGATTTTAGATTTATTTTTGTTAATAAAAATACCATAGGTTCTCTATTTAAATCTAAAGATGCTATGCCTACTACTTTGTGCTCAAAAATTGTATATTGTTTTAGATGTCCGGACTGTATGTCACGGTATATTGGTTCCACCTGTCGGAACCTTAAAATTCGAATTTCTGAGCACTTGGGAGTATCGTATAGAACAAATGCTCGTATTACTGAGCCTAGTTTCTCAAATATAAGAGAACACGCATTACAATGTAATCATGTTTTTACTGATCAGGACTTCAAAATAAAGTATAGGGCATATTGTAACTCAGACCTTAGGACAGCGGAATCTTTATTTATTGTAAAAGAGAAGCCAGAGTTAAATGGTACAGAAATAGCCACCAAATTATTAATTTTTTCTTAATGGTTTCGAACTAGGTGAGATAGGGTCATTATAACATAGTTAGGAGTCGGAGGTTCGTATACGTGTACTTTGTTTCAACCAATTAGCATTGAGTATTTCGTTCAGACTAAAATATTTTTGTAATAGACTAACTGTTGTACATCATACCTTTAAATTTTTCTCTTTTTGTGCATTAGCTATGACAGATTAGAATTTTGTACTATATTTTGTATTGGATAGGAAATTCTTATTGAACCAATTAGATTTTGCCATTTTGTGAGTAGGACCCTATAAATACTGGTAAGACAGTCGCCCTCCCCACTTACCTATTGGAGGAACAAGTAGTAGG
The DNA here is from genome assembly GCF_017591435.1 of Portunus trituberculatus. Classification (NCBI taxonomy): domain Eukaryota; kingdom Metazoa; phylum Arthropoda; class Malacostraca; order Decapoda; family Portunidae; genus Portunus; species Portunus trituberculatus. Next base: position 7,199,692 of record NC_059293.1, read on the forward strand.
ACCACTGCGTCTGGTCATTTTTTAACGTTTTACGTGTGATTTTACAGCCCCCTTTTGTACCTGAAAATGGGATATGTACTTTCCTGAAACGTTGTGAAGTGGACATAATGAAGATAACCGTCCTTTTGTGGGTCTTCTCTCTCCTGTATCGTATATATATATATATATATATATATATATATATATATATATATATATATATATATATATATATACAGTAAGTCCTCGTTATACGGTAGTTCTTTATCCGGTAAATTCACAGTTATGGTATTTGGATATTACTACCCTCAATTCAATATACGGTAAGAAAAATTCACAGATACGGTATCCGCTCATGTCATCTGAAAGGGCCCAGCTCGGGGGAGCAGGGGTGATGATGTCATCCACACCACACCTCCTTGCCACTCACAATACTGACTTTAACTTGACCACCCTTGGAGCCTCTTATCTCTTCCCTACCCCCCTTTTTTTTAACTGCCTTACATATTACTTACATGCATTACTAATTAGGTGAATAAATGGAATATCAAATGGTCTATTGTAAGCACAAATATATTCATAGTAATCATGGCAAACATTTAAAGCCTAGTACCAGCGGCAAACAATGCAGCAACTGATAAAGGGCACAGATGGGCCTGGGAAGCCCACTATCAGTGAATGGTGGAAATCGTATAACATCAAGCACGCCTTAGATAACATCAAGTCATCTTGGGACGAAGTGAAGACGTCTACCATGAACTTGGCATCGAATAAAGTATGGCCAGAATGCGCACATGATTTCACAGGCTTCGCTGAAGATGACATCGGTGCGATCAGAAATGACAGAGTAAATCTGTGCCATAAGGCTGGCTTCGATGAAGCTGATGATGATGATGATGTTCAAGATCTTTTGGAAAGCTATGCTGAATCTCTCTCAAATGATGAACTTACAGAGCTAAACAAGGCATCACAAGAGGCAGAAAAAGAGGGAGACGAGGAAGAAGAACCTGTGCCTGGCCTGGACATCAAAACTCTTAGAGAATGTCTCGGTGGTATCGAAAAATCTCTGAAAACTCTGAACTCTGAAGGAACGTGACCCAAATTCTGTCAGGAGGAGCAAAGTGGCTCATGACGTAGAGAAAAGTGTCTAGATTTATCAAGAAATCTATGATGAAAAAACAAGAAAAACTAAACAGTCCTTCATCTACTCGTTCTTCAAGCCAGTCAGACATGCCATCCTTGTCACACCTGCCGACCCTGCTACAGCTGGCCCTTCTACATCTGCTTCTGACAGTGCAGACAATGATGTCTTATCCTCGTCTGCCCACTCAGTAGAAGATAAGTAAGGGCTAAAATCCCTACTGTCCCTTAGCCTTGGGAAGGACATCATTTGATAGAATACATGGTGATTGAATGGTAAATAAAAAACATTTTGTTTATTTCTTTTGCCCAGTACTTTACTTTTTTTTTATTTTTTAATGATTATTTTCATGTATTTTTATTTCTGTAAGGGTGACTTTCGACGTGCTGGAACGCATTCCCTATTATTACATGTTATAATGGGTTCGGTATACAGTAAATTAGATATGCGGTAAGGTTTTCAGGAACACATATGTACCGTATAAAGAAGACTTATTGTATCTTCAAACATCTCAAAGTAAGTTATAAATAGAAAATTAATGATATAGTCATCTTAAGTTACTATATCATATTATTAAATAAACTGCATAATAAAAATCATACAATAAATTTTTATTGGAAAAAGATGTAGTAAAAAGTATAACCCATTTCATACTTACTTTTCTTCCAGTTGGGGTCAACATATCCACGACATTTGCCAGAGGTAATGGTGAAGCACGACTGCGGTAAGCAAGACTCACAGTATCCAGAAAGGCAGCCATAACACTGCTTGTGAAGTATGCATTGCACTCCTGAAAGTTAAGCAAAATTTAGCAACTCACATTCACAATTCTTCTTTCACCATTAACTACTGTTCTTCAATTATTATGAGCTTAATTTTTCAGATTGTTTTATCAACGAAATATCTGATTAAATTTCATATACAGTAATACTCCGCTTAACGAACGGTCGTTTAACGAATTTACGATTTAACGTACTAAATAAAGTTAAACCAAAAATTCGCTTAACGTACAACCACATCCGTTTTAGCGAATTTTTTGGGTTTGAATTTCCCAGGTGAGGGACAGAACGCAGTAGTTTCGCTGTGATTGGCTGGCTCCCTGCCTCTGTTTCTAGCGCTCCTGAAGCTGGATCCAAGATTCTTTAACAACGTCAGAGCAACCTTTTCCAGCAAAATGGCATCCATGAACGCTTGGAGGGACGGTGACAAGGTTGTTTTCAGGTTGTTCTGAGGTTGCTGGGAACACCACCTCTGGAGGTGGTGTTACTGTCTTATATATGCATTTATGTTCACAAAACAACATTTCTATTAGCTCTTTACAAACCTTGCCCCAAGAAAGGATTGTTTTGTAATGCATAAAGTGAAATCTTACATGGAATACCAGAAAATAAAGCAGAGATGAGATGAGCCACAGACGAAGCGGGAGACTCGTGGCCACTCGGCCGCTTCTTCTTCTTGTGACCCTTTTGCTTGCATGTTACTTTCATCATCATGTTTATGTTTTCACTCCTCTGTTGCCTGCTATAATGGATATCATATCTTAGAATTCATATACGCTCATGCCACGAGGATAACCTTGACTCCGTGGCACTGAGTGATAGTGAATTACTAATGAAATACCGCGGCATTTCATTAATAATTCACTGTCACTCAGTGCCACGGAGTCAAGGTTATCCTCATGGCATGAGCCACAGATAACAGTAGATCTGGATTTGACACGGGACTGCAGAGCCGCGCCGCCATTGCAGTAACGTACCCAAAGCGGTTGACTGGTAGTATGCGACAGCTGACTGTTAAAGTTATAGAAACATTATTATTATTATTATGTACATATTTGTGGCAAGTTGTATACACCCATGTCTACTGCAAATGAGTCATTTTAAAATCTCAGGCGAGCAGCAAGACGCCCAACGGTTTAGCCAACGGACAGTCACTCAAGTCACTCGGTTCAAGTCAGTCGTGCTAGGGATACCGCTGCAGCCAAGAGTGAGGGGTTATAATTGTTACGTGCATGTTCAGGCATTTTGACATATTTGTGGAGACAATGAAACAGTGAAATGTGAATGCTGTTGAAAGAGTTTTGTCCAACAATGGATTTACAGCAAAAGTGTGAAGAGCTTGTGTCGAGGCTCACATGAAAATGTTATTATGCGCGTGTGTGATGCAGTCGCTAGTGATGTCACTGTGCAGTGAGTAATGAAGTACAGTGAGGTGAATAAGGAATGAACATTGTGAGTGGTGCAATGCACACAGATTTAACATTGTGAGTGCTGTATCCAACCGTGACGTGTGTAGGGTGACGCTGAGTGTTGTATGCGGAGTTAAGTCAGTGGTACAGTGGAGAAGAACTGCTGGTGGTGACTTGAGGCATACAATGTGAAACACTACAGTGAAATATAATGAGAGGTCACACAATATGGCAGAGTGAGAGGCTGTAACTGGAACGTAATCCGAGATGCGTGCAACTGGTGGCAATGACTGCAGTTATGACATCTGGTGCCATATAGATAGTCAGTTTGGGAAAAGATAGTAACACTGGTGAAGAACAGTGACATGTTATTGACATCACTGTGACGTGGAAGTGTACTGTGGAGTGCTGTTAAGTGTTAAACTCACCTGATTACTAACATGACTGCAACAAACTGATGAATGATTAATAGTGACTAGAATGGTAGGAAACAATGCCTAGGCAGTGACTGATAGTAACTACTGCGATATATTTTTTCGCTTTAATGATGTAAAAAAAATAAAGCCCGCCTATGCGCTTTTGTAAATAGTCTTCCTACAAAAAAGAAAAGTTGCATTTTTGTTAATGAAATTATATAGAGTACGTTAGTGCAACATCTGTGACATATATAAGGGGTGGGATAGTAAGATACCAACAGTGATGTCCACGCCAAGCGCAAACCTGGTGTCGCCACAGGAGGTAACACACGGTCACAGAGTGATGACAAGAGGCGTAAACTCACAGGTGTGAAGAAGAGATGAGCAAGTGGACAGCCAAACTCATGTAAAGTAATTTATAAGTGATACAAAATTTGCATTTTGTGTTTGAAATACAGCTGTAAGCTTAAAGTTGTATTTAAACATCCACCTGGTACTATATAAATTCTCGTGTTTGACTCGTATAACTGAGCGGTACAATGACACGGTTGTATGGATTTAGATATCGCTTTCAGGCATTGAATTAAACACAGTTAGCTTGCTTCACAGTGATTTTCATAAATTCATGTTGGCTAAGAGCTGAGATTTCAAGGTTTGAAATTTATGGTCCGTTCTCCGGCTTTGGGTACGTTACTGCAGCACGGCGATTTTCGTGTCAAATCCAGATCTACTGTTATCTGTACATGAGCGTATATGAGTACTAAGATATGATATCCATTATAGCAGGCAAGGAGGAGTGGAAACAAATATCATGGGGAAAGACAATACGCAGGCTAAAAGGGTCACAAGAAGAAGAAGAAGCGGCCGAGTAGCCGCAAGTCTCCCGCTTCGTCTGTGGCTCATCTCATCTCTGCTTTATTTTTTGGTATTCCATGTAAGATTTCACTTTATGCATTACAAAACAATCCTTTCTTGGGACAAGGTTTGTAAAAAGCTAATAGAAATGTTTTATGAACATAAATGCATATATAAGACAGTAACTCCACCTCCAGAGGTGGTGTTCCCAGCAACTTCAGAGCAATCTGAAAGCAACCTTGTCACCGTCCCTCCAAGCGTTCATGGATGACATTTCGCTGCAAGAGGATGCTCTGACGTTAAAGATTCTTGGATCCAGCTCCAAGAAGCTAATAGAAATGTTGTTTTGTGAACATAAATGCGAGAATGTGAGAGAATTTGTACCTACAAAGCTCCTCTGACTTCCAATGACTCATATGACATCATAAAAGTAGTGGTAAACTGGTGGCCCAACATACTGCCAAACGTATATATAATTTTGTTTTTAACCCATGTGGTATGTTGGGGACCAGCCCAGAACGCATCCCCCTATTTCCATTATTTCCTATGGGAAAATTACGTCCGCTTAACGAATTTTTGCTCTACGAACAGCTTTGACACCCCCTATCTTGTTCATTAAGCGGAGTATTACTGTAATCTTATGATTTCTCAGAGTAGCAAGCACTCATCTCATAAAAAGTCAAAAACAATAATTTTATAAGCACATACATACAATACAGGCAATCCCCGCTTAACGAAGGTTCACATAACGAAATTTCGCTACAAGGAAGGTTTCATTTTACTACCATCTACACATATAATGAACACCACACTCACTTTAATAAAGTTTTATCCAGTTAATTTTTTTCCAAGTTTGAAAGCCCCGCCGTATCACACAAGCCGACAGACTTTTGAATACACCAGGAGCTGCCAATACTAAGGCCTGCCTCATTAGAAATCCTGGGACACCTATGGAATCAAAATCAAGATCAAGATCAAGAACAAGCCTCTCGAAGACAACATGCACACCAGCAACAGCAACAGTTCATCTTCCCTCACTCAACTTACCACCAAAACGCCATGCAATGTGGCCAAGTGTTCCTCAGAAGACCAGGAAGTCTCTTACTCTCCAAGTGAAGCTGGATATTATTCACAGACACGAAAGAGGTGAGAAAACTATAACAATGCTCGCCACCATCTTGCCTCCATTAACTGTCTCTACTATTTTCAAGTCAGCAGACTCTATTAAGAAGGCTGATGAGACCGTATCTTCTTTGCAAGCTAAAAGAACCACTTGAACTCATGACTCTACAATAGATAAAATGGAAAGCCTTGTGGAAATGTGGTACAAAAGTTTTGCTTGGGATACAATGATACGCCCTTCGTTTACATTTCACAGGTTGCCGGTAAGTGTTTTTCCTGTTTCACTCTCCCTCCATTCATAAATTTAAGCTCATCAACATTATAAAGTTATGTACATACATACATTAGTGTATATTATAATGACATAAATTAAACTGCCTAAATGTTTAACTTCATAATTTTTACTTTCATTAAACCTTTCATTGTACTATGATGCACTCTCGCTTTGCTTATTCTCAATGGAAGTTCAAGTCAGGGGTTAAACTTGTTATAATCGGTTCGCGTAACGACCCACACGCACGCACATACACACACACACACCGTTGCCATCGCTGAGAGAGGACGGCTCGTCTCCGGCTGCGGACGGGAAGAAGGAAAATACCTATGGTGTTACAGGGCCCGGGTAACTCTAAGTTAGTGTCCTGTTAATGTCCTACTATCGCTTAGTGTTGAAAGTGAGGGATATGGAGAGTGATCCCTGAGAGGAGAGTGTGGGCAGTGATTGTTTTGGCCGTAATCAGCTGACGATAACAAAAATGGCGTCTAGACAAGCCAGAGACTTTGAAGGTTTTATAACTACGCCAAAAGGACTAGAGAAACTAGATATGCAAGAATCCAAGCACTGGAAAGTAAGTTCCTAAACATTTTGTCCATAGAAGAAAAACTGGATAGAGTTCTAGCCGATAATGATTTGTTAAAAAAAGAGATCTATTTGTTAACGTTAGCGAATAAAGAGCTATTGAAGGAAAAAGTAGAAATGGAGAAAGAAAACCAACAACTCAGGAAACAATGTGAAGAGATGAAGGCTAAACTCATGGAAATGGAGATAAAAATATCCAAAGGGAACTTGAGGAAGGAGGAATGCCTTAATCTAATTGATACCAGGATGAAAGAAATGAACCATGAACATCAGGAGGTACAAAAGTCGTTTAGGGAGATAGTGAAAAAGCAGGAAGAGGAAAATAAAGGGATTACGCAGAGGGAAATGGTAAAGGCACTAAAGGAAAATGAGTATGTGGTGAGAGATAGTGCTGAAAAGAAAAATTGTGTGATCATAATAGGATTGAGGGAAGAAACTAACAGGAACTGGCAGGACAGGAGGGATAAGGAAAATGACAGGATTAAGTCTTTACTGAACAAGATCTCTGTGGAAGAAGAGAACCTATATGCTGAGGTAGAAGAAAGTGTGAGATTGGGAGCTTTTGAGGAAGGCAAGAATAGACCATTAAAATTGAAATTAAAGTCTCAGGCCTTGTTGAGGAGGACTTGGAAACTTAAGGACTCTGAGGAAACCAAAACAATTTACATAGGAAGAAATATGTCACAAGATGAGCGAATGAAAATGAAGGAGCTTGTAACTGAAGTGAAAGAGAGGAACGACGAAAGAACAGAGGAGAAAAAGACCAAGTTTTTTTGGAGGATGAGAAATGGGAGGCTAAAGAAGTGGTGGATAAAACAGACGGAATAGGCATTACATGGAAGAATGAGACTAGGAATGGAATAAAAGTGACTTACACAAACATAGATGGATTTCTGTCTAAGAGGCTAGAATGTATGGATTACCTAAGAAATAACGAACCGGACATAATGTGTGTAGTGGAAACAAAGCTAAGGCCGAAATAAAGCTAGACTGGTTTGTTGTAAAACACTACAAAGTATGGAGAAATGATAGAAAAATAAAGGAGGTGGTGGTATAATGGTTCTTACTAAGGAAGATCTGATAGTGAAGGAGGTGAACTATAGTAAGAGAAATGAGGAAGTGATAAGTATGCTTATAACAGATGGCAAGAGGGACATTAATATTATAACAGTATACATACCACCCAGAACCAGTGCTTGGGAATATGAACAGTACCAAATGGTGATGAGAAATACTCTAGACAGAATGAAGCAAGAACTCATCAGAAAGGATAGAGTGATGATAGTTGGAGACTTTAATTGCAAAGAAATAGTGTGGGAAGACTACAAAGTGGTGAACGGTGGTGAGTGGGCAGAAGAATTGTTAAAGGTAGCAACAAATAACTTGATGACACAGTGGGTGAGATCACCAACAAGGTGCAGGGGACAAGATGTTGCAGCAAGGTTGGATTTGGTATTTACCAGGGAATCTCTAAAAGAGGAAATTGAACATGAATGTCCCTTGGGGAAAAGCGATCATGATGTCCTAAGCTTTGAGCTGGATACAGAATTAAGCACGAATAAGATTGTGGAACGCAGGGAGGAAAAATTAAATTATACTAGGGCAAATTATAACCATATAAGGGAGTTCTTTAATGAAATTGACTGGTCCGTGGTATACCAGGAAAGGGATATGCAATTGAAATACGATAAATTTATGGATTTGTATAACTCTGCTGTGAAAAGTTTGTGCCATATCACAGAAAGAGGACTTTAAATAATAAACAGTGGTTTAATAGAAATTGTGAAGAAGCAAAAAAGAACAAAGAAAAGGCATGGAAGAAACTTAAGAAAAACAGTGATGTATTATCAAGAGAAGTCTACAAAACAGCAAGGAATAGATATGTTGAAGTAAGGAGAACAGCACAGAAGGAATATGAACAGAGGGTGGTGGAAAACTGTGATAGTGACCCAAAATGTTTTACAAATTCATAAATGGAAAACTAAATAAAAGGGAGGCAATAGAAAAGGTAAAAACGGGAAGAAGTATATGAAGATGCTGGAGATATAGCTGAAATTTTGAACGACAACTTTTGCAAAGTGTTTACAAAGGAGGAGCATTTTATGGGAGGAAGGCCTACGGAAATAAAGCAAATGCAGGACATCATGGTTACTAAGGAAGATGTAAGGAAAATTATAAGCAATCTGGATATTAATAAATCAATGGGGCCTGATGGCATATCTGGGAGGTTGCTAAATGAATGTAAGGATCAATTGTTGAACCCGTATTTGATATTGTGGAAACCTCCATACGAACAGGATTAGTCCCAAAAGAGTGGAAAAGAGCTGACATTGTGCCTATATATAAGAATGGTAGTAGAATGGAACCGCTAAATTATAGACCAGTATCGTTGACTAGTATATTGTGCAAGGTATGTGAAGAAGTAATTAAAGCTAAGTGGAGTGAGTATCTAGAAAGTGAAAACATTCTGAGTGAAAGGCAGTTTGGTTTCAGAAAAGGAAGATCGTGTATCCAATTTATTATGTTTTTATTCAAGAGTGACTGACATACTACAACATAGAGAGGATGGGTGGATGCTATCTACCTGGACTTGAGAAAGGCCTTTGATAAAGTACCACACAATAGACTGATGTGGAAACTAAAGATGATTGGAGGAGTAAATGATAAACTAGCAAAATGGATGGAAAATTACTTAATGGGAAGAGAAATGAGAACAGTGGTGAGAGGAAGGAAGTCCGAGTGGAAGAAGGTAACCAGTGGAGTTCCACAAGGGTCAGTGCTGGGTCCCATCATGTTTTTGATTTATGTTAATGATATGCCAGTAGGAATTGACAGTTACATGAACATGTTTGCGGACGATACTAAAATTATGAGGAGAGTAAAGAATGTGGAAGATTGTAACAAGTTACAGGAAGATCTTGATAAAATATATGAGTGGAGTAAGGAGTGGCAGATGGAATTTAATATAGACAAGACCCATGTTATGAAAATGGGAAGAAGTAGATACAGACCAAACAGGGATTACAGGCTGGGTGATGAGAAAATTAAAGAGACCAATGAGGAGAAAGACTTAGGAGTAACCGTGCAAAACACCTTGTCACCGGAGAAACACATTAACAAGATTTTTTGGAAAACATACAACATGCTTCAAAATATTGGCCTTGCATTCCACTACCTAGATGAAGGAATGATGAAGAAGATATTATGTACCTTAATAAGACCCCAGTTAGAATATGCAGCATGTGTCTGGTCACCGCATACGAAGAAAAATGTGAAGAAGGTGGAAAGGATACAGAGGCTGGCAACAAGGATGGTACCAGGACTCAGGGAGTTAGACTATGAGGAAAGACTGAGGAAGCTGGGGCTGACCACATTAGAAGAGAGAAGAACAAGAGGAGACATGATAACTATGTATAAATTGATGAACAAGATTGACATACTGAACAGAGAGATGATAAAGGTGACCACAAGTAATCATTTCCGAGGACATGGAAAAAAGCTAATAAAAGACATCTGTCTAAATGACGTGAGAAAATACAGTTTCCCGCATCGTAGCATTGATAAGTGGAATAAACTGAGCAGTGATGTCATTGACACGGTGTGTGTCAATCAGATGAAAGAGAGATAAGACAGGAATGGACAAGGAGACAGGTCACAGAGAGCTTAGCTCAGGTCCTGTAATACACAAATAGGTAAATACAAATAGGTAAAATACAGTACCAGAAGAATGGAAAAGAGCTGAGGTGGTTCCCATATATAAGAGCGGAAGGAAGGAAGAACTTTTAAATTAGAGACCGGTATCACTAACTAGTGTAATATGCAAGATGTGTGAGAGAATAATAAAGAAACAATGGATTGAGTTCCTTGAAGGCAACAAATTAATATCAAATAGCCAATTTAGTTTTCAAAAAAGAATAGTTAATAGAGTACAAGAGAGAGAGGGATGGGTTGTCTGTATTTATTTGGATTTAAAAAAGGCGTTTGACAAAGTGCCACATGCAAGATTACTATGGAAGTTAGAGGAGAAGGGTGGCTTAAAAGGAAGCACATTGAGATGGATAGATTATTATTTGAGGGGGAAGAGAAATAAGGATGGTAGTTAAAGATATGAAGTCCAAGTGGAAAGCAGTAGAAAGCGTAAAAGTATTGGCACCAATACTTTTCCTCATTATATTATATTAATGACATGCCAGGAGTGAACAACTGCATAAATCTGTTTGCAGATGATACAAAACTGTGCAGAGTTATAAAGCAAAAAGAGGATTGTGAAATACTGCAAGAAGACCTAAATAAGATTTGGGAATGGAGCAAAAAGTGGGAAATGGAATTCAATGTGGACAAAAGCCATGTCATGGAAATGGGAAAGAGTGAAAGATGACCCGTGGGAATCTATAAGATGGGAGATGGAGTAGAACTGGAGAAAGTAAAAAAGGAAAAGGACTTAGGAGTGACGATGGAAGAAAACAATCAACCGGTAAGCCATATTGATAGAATTTTTAGAGAGACATAATTTGCTAAGGAATATTAGAGTAGCATTTCACTACATGGACAAAGAAATGATGAAGAAATTGATAAGTACTATAATAAGACCCAGATTGGAATATGCAGGAGTAGTGTGGACCCCTTATAAAAAGAAACACATAAGGAAGTTGGAGAGAATACAAAAAATGGCTACAAGAATGGTTCCAGAATTTGAAAGGATGACATATGAAGAGAGACTAAAGGCTATGGATCTACCAACCCTGGAACAAAGAAGGGAGAGAGGGGATCTGATACAAGTTTACAAATTGATCAATGAAATGGACCAAGTGGATAATGAGAAACTGATCCTGAGAGAAGAATATGATATTCGAACCACAAGATCGCATAGTAAAAAGCTGAGAAAGGGAAGATGTCTGAGAGATGTTAAAAAATATAGTTTCCCGCAAAGATGTATTGAGACATGGAACAGTTTGAATGAAGAAGCAGCGTCTCCAACGAGTGTGGATACTTTTAAATCAAGATTGGATAAGTGTAGATATGGAGACAGGGCCACACGAGCGTAAAGCCCAGGCCCTGTAAAACTACAACTAGGTAAATACAACTAGGTAAATACACAAACACACACACACACACACACACACACACACACACACACACACACACACACACACACACACACACACACACGAAACTCAGAGAAACAGAAGGTTGCAAAGATATACATATAATGAAAAATAGAAACGAGGAGGAAAGGAAGAGACACAATGAAATGGTGGCAGAAGCAAGAGAAAAAAATAATGAAAGGTCAGAGGAGGAGAAAAAGGCATTTTTTTGGAGAATTATAGGAGACAGGATAAGGAAATGGTATATAAAAGAAAAAGAAGAGAAAAGAATGGAGCAAGTTTAAATAAAATGATAAGAACAAGAGATTAAAAATTATGTATACAAACATAGATGGGATTTTATCAAGTAAATTAGAATTAAGAGATTACATAAAGAAAGAAGAACCAGATATTGTATGCCTGGTGGAAACAAAGTTAAATGAGGCAATAAAAATAGACATAGATAAAAGGTATAATATATGGAGGAGAGACAGAGTGGGTAAAGGAGGAGGAGGAGTCATGATGATGTTAAGGAAGGAGATAGTGGTAAATCAAGTGGAGTTTGGGGAAGGAAAATCAGAAATACTGTATGTTAACATGCATATTAACAAAAAGGAGTTAACAATCATTGGAACATATGTGCCACCAAAAACAAACTCATGGACTAACCAAGAATATAGAGACATGATAGATGACACAATAAGGAGTCTTACAAGAATCATTAAGGAAAGGAGAAAAGTGATATTGATAGGAGATTTCAACTGTAAGGAGGTAGACTGGGAAAATTATGAAAATGGTATGGGGGAAGATGCCTGGGGAGATAGATTCCTGAACCTAATGATAGATAATTTGATGGTCCAACGAATAAAGGAAAACACAAGATTAAGAGGAAACGATGAGCCGGCAAGACTAGACCTAGTTTTTACAAGGGATATACCAATTAACGATGATATAAGATACAAGTGCCCATTGGGAAAGAGTGACTATGTAATATTAGAGATGGATATAGAAGAAGGAAAGGAAGATAGAGATGAATCATACAAAGGAGACCGATTAAATTACAGAAAGGCTGATATTGAGAATCTCAAGAACTATTTTAAAAACGTAAACTGGGAGGAGATAGAAAACTCATTAACGGTTCAAGAGAAATATAACTTATTTTTGGAAATATACAAAACTGGGGTCAGGAATATGTTCCAAAATATAGACCTAAAGAAGAAGGAAAGAAAGATTGGTTTAATGCAAGATGTGCTAGGGCAAAGGAGAAACGAGATGGAGCATGGAAAAGGTGGAGAAGAAACAGAAATCCAGAAAATAAGGAAAACTTCAAAACAGCAAGAAATGAATATGCTAAGGTGAGAAAGGAAGAAGAAAAGAACTATGAAAAGGACATTGTCGAAAAATGTAAGGAACAACCAAAATTGTTCTACAGATTCATAAATGGAAAAATAAGACAAAAAGAAACAATAGAAAAGTTAAAAGGAGAAAACGGAATGGTGGAAGACCCAAAAAGTATGGCAGAACTGTTAAATAGTAAATTTCATGAGGTCTTTACTAAGGAATCCAAATTTGAAAGACCACAGGGTAATAGAGACTGTCTATATGAAAGAGATTAAAGTAACCAAGCTTGAAATAAAAAAGTTGATGACGGAATTGGATGAGGAAAAGGTAATGGGACCGGATGAAGTCTCAGGCAGAATACTGAAAGAATGTAGGGAAGAACTAGCAAGTCCAATATACAACATCATAAAATGCTCAATAGAAAATGGAACAGTGCCAGTGGAGTGGAAAAGAGCTGAGGTGGTTCCCATATATAAGAGCAGAAGGAAGGAAGAACCTTTAAATTACAGGCCGGTATCACTAACTAGTGTAATATGCAAGATGTGTGAAAAAGTAATAAAGAAGCAATGGATCGAGTTTCTTGAAGACAACAAAATATTATCAAATAGCCAATTTGGTTTTAGAAAAGGTCGGTCATGTGTGACAAATTTATTGAGTTTCTACTCTAGAATAGTTGATAAAGTACAAGAGAGAGAGGATGGGTTGACTGTATTTATTTAGATCTAAAAAAGGCTTTTGATAAAGTGCCACATGAAAGATTACTATGGAAGTTAGAGGAGAAGGGTGGCTTAAAAGGAAGCACATTGAGATGGATGAAGAATTACTTAAGGGGGAGAGAAATAAGGACGATAGTTAAAGATATGAAGTCCAAGTGGAGAACAGTAGACAGCGGAGTGCCACAGGGGTCAGTATTGGCACCAATACTTTTTCTCGTATATATAAATGACATGCCAGAGGGAGTGAACAGCTACATAAATCTGTTTTGGACGATGCGAAACTGTGCAGAGTCATTAAAGAAAAAGAGGATTGTGAAATACTACAGGAAGACTTAAACAAGATCTGGAAATGGAGCAAAAAATGGGAGATGGAATTCAATGTGGACAAAAGCCATGTCATGGAAATGGGAAAAAGTGAAAGACGACCAGTGGGAATCTATAAGATGGGAGATGGAGTAGAACTAGAAAAAGTAAAAAGGAAAAGGACTTGGGAGTGACAATGGAAGAAAATAATCAACCGGTTAGCCATATTGATAGAATTTTCAGAGAGACGTATAATTTGCTAAGGAATATTGGAGTAGCATTTCACTATATGGACAAGGAAATGATGAAGAAATTGATAAGTACTAAAATAAGACCTAGATTGGAATATGCAGGAGTTGTGTGGACTCCCATAAAAAGAAACACATAAGAAAATTAGAGAGACTACAAAAATGGCTACAAGAATGGTTCCAGAATTTAAAGGGATGGCATATGAGGAGAGACTAAAGGCAATGGATCTACCAACCTTGGAGCAGAGAAGAGAGAGAGGGGATCTGATACAAGTTTATAAATTGATTAACGGAATAGATGAAGTGGATAATGAGAAACTGATCCTGAGAGAAGAATATGACTTTAGAAGCACAAGATCGCATAGTAAGAAACTAAGGAAGGGACGATGTCTGAGAGATGTTAAAAATTTAGTTTCCGCAAAGATGTGTTGAGACTTGGAACAGTTTGAGTGAGGAAGTGGTATCAGCAAAGAGTGTACATAGTTTTAAAGAAAAATTGGATAAGTGTAGATATGGAGACGGGACCACACGAGCATAAAGCCCAGGCCCTGTAAAACTACAACTAGGTAAATACAACTAGGTAAATACACACACACACACACACACACACACACACACACACACACACACACACACACACACACAGACGTAGAGGAAGGGAATACCGCTCCCGAGAATCAGCTGATCTTCACTACCTTTGTTTGGGTTTACAGTGGCCTGGGCGATAAGTGTGGACTCATTTTTTTTTTCATGAATACAGTGTTAAATAATAATGAGTGAGAAAGAGATTCCATCTAAATGCAGGTATGTGACAAGGGAAAAAATGAAAGCTGATGATGACAATGTTTGTGAGGGAGAAAGAGAATTTGAAGGCTTTGATACAGCGCAAACTTCACTATTTGATAGAGTCTTGACTATCGAACGTAAATTAGATAAATTGATAAAGGAGAGTATGGGAATGAAAGAGAATGAAGAACAGGATAAAGAGCTCCAAAAATTTAAAGAAAGGATAAAAAGAGTGGAAGAAAACGAAACTAGGCTAAGAACCGAAAATGAAGAATTAAATGTGGAAGTAGCGAACTATAAGAAATTGATGGAAGAAGGACTCGGTAAAGCCGAGAAAGAAAAAGAGAAGCTAAAAGATCTAGTTAACAAAGAAGAAGAAAGAGTACAAGACGTGATTAAAAAAAGAAGTACAAGCATGGAGAATCCAAGATAAGAAAGACAAGGAATCATTTCAAGAAGTATTTCAAGAACAGTTAAAAGAAAGAGATGAAAATATGACAAGCAAAATGATAGGAGTCCTCAAGAAAAAAGAAAATTTAGTAAGAGAAATTGCGGAAAAAAAGAAGAGTGTAATTATTTTAGGACTGAAAGAAAAAAATGTTAAATATAGACCAAGAAGGGAAAGAGACGAAATGAAATCAGTAAAAGACCTACTAAAACATCTGAATGATGAGGATAGACAGAATTTAGAAGAGGAAGTAGAAGAAATCCATAGAATGGGACCATATCAGGAAGGAACAGTGAGACCAATTAAGATATTACTAAAATCACAAGCAGCACCAGAAGTACTATATAGAAAAATGAAACTCAGAGAAACAGAAGGTTGCAAAGATATATATATATATATATATATATATATATATATATATATATATATATATATATATATATATATAATATATAAAAAAAAAGTCCATGAGTTTTGGACAAGAATGATTGAAGTTAATATGCATGAACATACAGAGAAAAAGAAATCTAAAACATCATCATGAAAGAAAAAAAAGAAAGAAAGAAGAAGGCATACAATATCTGGGAGTAAAACTTAAAAAACTAGATAAAAATCTATGTTTGATACATCAAAGATCAAGAAAAGAAAAGAATATAAATGTATAAAAAAAGCCTGATTCTGATGGAAGTTCATTGTGAATATATAATATATATATATATATATATATATATATATATATATATATATATATATATATATATATATATATATATATATATATATATATATATATATATAAAGGAGGAGTCATGATGATGTTAAGGAAGGAGATAGTGGTAAATCAAGTGGAGTTTGGGGAAGGAAAATCAGAAATACTGTATGTTAACATGCATATTAACAAAAGGAGTTAACAATCATTGGAACATATGTGCCACCAAAAACAAACTCATGGACTAACCAAGAATATAGAGACATGATAGATGACACAATAAGAAGTCTTATAAGAATCATTAAGGAAAGGAGAAAAGTGATATTGGTAGGAGATTTCAACTGTAAGGAGGTAGACTGGGAAAATTATGAAAGTGGTATGGGGGAAGATGCCTGGGGAGATAGATTCCTGAACCTAATGATAGATAATTTGATGGTCCAAAGAGTAAAGGAAAACACAAGATTCAGAGGAAACGATGAGCCGGCAAGATTAGACCTAGTTTTTACAAGGGATATACCAATTAACAATGATATAAGATACAAGTGCCCATTGGGAAAGAGTGACCATGTAATATTAGAGACGGATATAGAAGAAGGAAAGGAAGATAGAGATGAATCATACAAAGGAGACCGATTAAATTATAGAAAGGCTGATATTGAGAATCTCAAGAACTATTTTAAAAACGTAAACTGGGAGGAGATGGAAAACTCATTAACGGTTCAAGAGAAATATAACTTATTTTTGGAAATATACAAAACTGGGGTCAAGGAATATGTTCTGAAATAGATTCCTGAACCTAATGATAGATAATTTGATGGTCCAAAGAGTAAAGGAAAACACAAGATTCAGAGGAAACGATGAGCCAGCAAGATTAGACCTAGTTTTTACAAGGGATATACCAATTAACAATGATATAAGATACAAGTGCCCATTGGGAAAGAGTGACCATGTAATATTAGAGACGGATATAGAATAAGGAAAGGAAGATAGAGATGAATCATACAAAGGAGACCGATTAAATTACAGAAAGGCTGATATTGAGAATCTCAAGAACTATTTTAAAACGTAAACTGGGAGGAGATGGAAAACTCATTAACGGTTCAAGAGAAATATAACTTATTTTTGGAAATATACAAAACTGGGGTCAGGAATATGTTCTGAAATATAGACCTAAAGAAGAAGGAAAGAAAGATTGGTTTAATGCAAGATGTGCTAGGGCAAAGGAGAAACGAGATGGAGCATGGAAAAGGTGGAGAAGAAACAGAAATCCAGAAAATAAGGAAAACTTCAAAACAGCAAGAAATGAATATGCTAAGGTGAGAAAGGAAGAAGAAAAGAACTATGAAAAGGACATT
The DNA here is from genome assembly GCF_017591435.1 of Portunus trituberculatus. NCBI lineage: Eukaryota > Metazoa > Arthropoda > Malacostraca > Decapoda > Portunidae > Portunus > Portunus trituberculatus. Next base: position 7,217,242 of record NC_059293.1, read on the forward strand.
GTCGAAAAATGTAAGGAACAACCAAAATTGTTCTACAGATTCATAAATGGAAAAATAAGACAAAAAGAAACAATAGAAAGGTTAAAAGGAGAAAACGGAATGGTGGAAGACCCAAAAGTATGGCAGAACTGTTAAATAGTAAATTTCAGGAGGTCTTTACTAAGGAATCCAAATTTGAAAGACCACAGGGTAATAGAGAGACTGTCTATATGAAAGAGATTAAAGTAACCAAGCTTGAAATAAAAAGTTGATGACGGAATTGGATGAGGAAAAGGCAATGGGACCGGATGAAGTCTCAGGCAGAATACTGAAAGAATGTAGGGAAGAACTAGCAAGTCCAATATACAACATCATAAAATGCTCAATAGAAAATGGAACAGTGCCAGTGGAGTGGAAAAGAGCTGAGGTGGTTCCCATATATAAGAGCGGAAGGAAGGAAGAACCTTTAAATTACAGACCGGTATCACTAACTAGTGTAATATGCAAGATGTGTGAAAAGTAATAAAGAAGCAATGGATCGAGTTTCTTGAAGACAACAAAATATTATCAAATAGCCAATTTGGTTTTAGAAAAGGTCGGTCATGTGTAACAAATTTATTGAGTTTCTACTCTAGAATAGTTGATAAAGTACAAGAGAGAGAGGATGGGTTGACTGTATTTATTTAGATCTAAAAAAGGCTTTTGATAAAGTGCCACATGAAAGATTACTATGGAAGTTAGAGGAGAAGGGTGGCTTAAAAGGAAGCACATTGAGATGGATGAAGAATTACTTAAGGGGGAGAGAAATAAGGACGATAGTTAAAGATATGAAGTCCAAGTGGAGAACAGTAGACAGCGGAGTGCCACAGGGGTCAGTATTGGCACCAATACTTTTTCTCGTATATATAAATGACATGCCAGAGGAGTGAACAGCTACATAAATCTGTTTATGGACGATGCGAAACTGTGCAGAGTCATTAAACAAAAAGAGGATTGTGAAATACTACAGGAAGACTTAAACAAGATCTGGAAATGGAGCAAAAAATGGGAGATGGAATTCAATGTGGACAAAAGCCATGTCATGGAAATGGGAAAAGTGAAAGACGACCAGTGGGAATCTATAAGATGGGAGATGGAGTAGAACTAGAAAAAGTAAAAAAGGAAAAGGACTTGGGAGTGACAATGGAAGAAAATAATCAACCGGTTAGCCATATTGATAGAATTTTCAGAGAGACGTATAATTTGCTAAGGAATATTGGAGTAGCATTTCACTATATGGACAAGGAAATGATGAAGAAATTGATAAGTACTAAAATAAGACCTAGATTGGAATATGCAGGAGTTGTGTGGACTCCCCATAAAAAGAAACACATAAGAAAATTAGAGAGACTACAAAAATGGCTACAAGAATGGTTCCAGAATTTAAAGGGATGGCATATGAGGAGAGACTAAAGGCAATGGATCTACCAACCTTGGAGCAGAGAAGAGAGAGAGGGGATCTGATACAAGTTTATAAATTGATTAACGGAATGGATGAAGTGGATAATGAGAAACTGATCCTGAGAGAAGAATATGACTTTAGAAGCACAAGATCGCATAGTAAGAAACTAAGGAAGGAAGATGTCTGAGAGATGTTAAAAATTTAGTTTCCCGCAAAGATGTGTTGAGACTTGGAACAGTTTGAGTGAGGAAGTGGTATCAGCAAAGAGTGTACATAGTTTTAAAGAATAATTGGATAAGTGTAGATATGGAGACGGGACCACACGAGCATAAAGCCCAGGCCCTGTAAAACTACAACTAGGTAAATACAACTAGGTAAATACACCACAGCCTGCCTGCGCAACATCACCATCCTCAAATGGAACATTTCATAGGGTTGCATAATATCTAAATTTGCCCTGGCAAGAGCTCTCAGGCAGTCCAAGCCCTTCTGGGGGGCAGTACTGGAAAGGCCAGCAAGGTCCCCCCCCAGAACCTGATCTGTCCATGAAGTGATATCAACCAGAGCACTCAAAATACCCTCTAACTGAAAACAGTTAGACTAGGTAAATACATACACATAAAAAAGCTGATGGAACTACGAAATGAATGGAAGCAGGAGCAAGAAGAAGAAAAAATAGTTTTTAAGTAAAAACTTTTTTTGTGAATATACTTACCCATAAGTAATTACATATGCCTATATGCCATTATTCCTACACTCAACACAGATAATCAACCTGCACCTCTATATATAGATCGTACCTATAGAAGTTCCACGTCACCTCCGCGCGCATGCGAGCCGGGAACCATCAGCCCAGCTGCCCAACCATAGTAATTACATAGAGTATTGGAGGGTCTGTGCGCCAGTCGGGTCTGTGCGCTAAGCCCCGCGTTAAATCTCATAACACACAAACAGAGTGTTTAAATGGCGGGCCGTAGTTCAAATTTTCCCGCCAGTACCGTTCCAGTGTTGTGTTTGCGCCAGGGAGAGAGAGGCAGTGCGTCTTCCGCTATACTGAGGTAAGTTGTCTTCCGCTAACTGTTTCGTTAACACACATGAATATCAGTGTTAGTCACTGCTACCTATTTTGATACAAAACTGACATAACTTGTCAATCAATTCTTTGTTATAATACATGACTGTCAAATGGTTGAGGATAAACATGCCTGAGTGTCAGCAAATAGGAGAGGGCGTGGGTAGCGCGCAAACCCGCCACAAACGCTCATGGCGGGTCGCGCGCCCACCAGGCAAAAGCAACACTAGGCTAGAGTGCTTGTTTTGTTTTTGTTTTCTCTTTTTAGGCTATCTGCATTTTCAGTTTTTTTTTTTTTTTTTTTGGAAAAATGAAAAAAAATATTATTCCATTATGCATGTTAATTTGTATTTTTGCTCTGATCCTTTTCAACAGCCCTTGCTGAAATGGCATCAACACAGCGGTACAAACAAGAACAAGTGGAGAAAGCTGTGGAGCTGGTAAGATCTAAACAGATGTCCCTGAATGCCGCCTCCAAAACTTTTGGTATCCCTTACGCCACCCTTGGGGATAAGGTCAGGGGAAGAAGACCTATGCAGCCTGCTCCCAAAACAGTTCTGTCAATGGAAGAGGAGAAGAAGCTAGTAGATTGGCTGATTGAAGTGTCTAAACGAGGTTTTGGACGGACCAAAGACGACCTCAAAGACATGGTGAAAACCATTCTCGATGATAGGGAAGAGAGGACTGTCTTCAAAAACAACCGCCCTGGAAAGGATTGGATGCGAGCCTTTTTCAAGAGGCATCCAGAGATACGGGAAAGAATTGGACAACCACTTGGCCGTGAGAGAGCAATTGTGACAAAGGATGCTCTAGGTGAATGGTTTCAGCAAATGAAACATTACCTGGACACCATCGATCCCACTTTGTTGACCTCTCCTGACCGGATCTTTAATGCTGATGAAAGTGGTTTTAATATATGTCCAAAGACAAAGAAAATCATCAGCATGACAGGAGCAAAACACGTCTACTCTGTCACAAGTGGCAAACGGCAGCAAGTGACAATGTTGGCCTGCTCCTCTGCCATGGGGCAGTACCTTCCACCGCTGCTGATCTTTCCCTACACCAGAGATCCTCGCTTCAATGCGTTGGAAGGTTTTGAAGAGGCTTTTTTTCAAAAAACTCCAAATGGTTGGATCACTGAGGTGGTCTTTCTTAGCTTTCTGAGGGACATTTTCATTCCCAAATTGGGAGAAAAGCGACCAGTGGTGCTGTTTGTGGACGGCCATTCCAGCCATCATTCCTGGCAATCTGCACGCTGTGTAACGAGAATGGTGTCATCCTTTACTGCCTGAAGGCGCATGCCAGTCACCTTATCCAGCCACTGGATCAAGCTTTCTTTGGGGCAATCAAACTAGCATGGAGTGAAGCCGTCAGAAAGTTTCAGTACCAAACTGGAGAGAGTGTCACCATGTGCACGTTTGCCCGCACACTAAAGAAAGCTTGGGACACTACAGCACGACCAGAGCTTGCTTACAAGGGATTTGTTAAGTCTGGGATCTATCCTTTTAACCCTGAGGTTGTACTCAACTCAGACAAGCTGAAGCCAAGCTGCAGTTTCTCCAGCGCTGCTCCAGTCACTCTCCCTACCTCAGCATCTTTTGGCATCACTGCTCTTCCCGCATGTACCCCAACAATCTCAACCTCTGTTCCTTCTGCTTCACCAGCAGCCAAATCCAAGTTCCCTGGGCCAGAACAAAGAACTCCCACTCTCTCAGCATTCTCCAACATTTTTGAGCTGATGAAGCTGAGCCTGTCATTAGGGGAAGGAACAACTCTAAAATTCATGAAGCGGCACGAGGAGCGATACGACATGGATGACCCACCCTATGAAGACTGGAAGGTGTTGTTGGAGAAAACCTTACAGCCTGCCTCACAGTCCCTGCCTTCCACATCCCAGCCTGCCTCACAACCCCTGCCTTCCACATACCAGGCTGCCTCACAAACCCTGCCTTCCACATCCCAGCCTGCCTCACAACCCCTGCTTTACACATCCCAGGCTGCCTCACAAACCCTGCCTTCCACATCCCAGCCTGCCTCACAACCCCTGCTTTACACATCCCAGGCTGCCTCACAACCCCTGCCTTCCACATCCCAGCCTGCCTCACAACCCCTGCCTTACACATCCCAGCCTGCCTCACAACCCTTGCCTTCCACATCCCAGCCTGCTCCACAACCCCTGCCTTACACATCCCAGCCTGCTCCACAACCTCTGCCTTCTACAAAGAAAAATTCCAAAACGATTGATGATTACCTCACGCTGCCCTCATTCCCGAAGAAAAAAGGATTAAAAAAGATCATCGCAGTATTGCCATGCTCAATAAGCGGTGTTGAGTACCGGCAAATGATTGAAGAGAAACAGAGAAAGAAACGAGAGGAGGAGAGGGAGAAAATGGAAAGAAAAAGAAAGAGAGAAGAGAGAAAAAAAATTATAGAACAAGAAGCTGAAGCAAAGAGAAAGAGAATGGAGGAAAAGAAAAGGCAGAAGGAAAACAACAGGAAAGAAAAAGAAAAGAGAAAAAGGAAAGAAAAACGATTCAGGACACTTCAGTATGTTTCCCAAAAGCAGAAAGACAAGGAAACAGAAACTTCAGAGAGTGCGGATGAGCCAGTCTTGGACGATGACTCGGATGATGTAATTGATGATATGAACGAGCTCTGTGGAAAATGTCAATGTGAAACAAAAGGAAAGTTAAGGATAAAATGTGTATTGTGTGACAGCTGGTGGCATGCAGAATGTCTGAGTGAGATGAATTTGAGTGAAAAGTCTCAGGAGGACATTGATACAATGGATACTGAGTTTTTTGTAATAAATGTAATTAGGCTATTTTGATACTGTTGAATGATTTTTTTCACGGAGTATTCTTAAGATTTTCGTTTCGATTTCTGAAAGGCATTTATTTGTTATTTTGACACTGTTAAATGAAACATTTCACGGAATATTCTTAAGATTTTCGTTTTTAACTCTGAGACATTTATTTGTTATTTTGATACTGGTAAATGAAACTTTTCCCGGAGTATTGTTAAGATTTTTGTTTTGAACTCTGTGGGACATTTATTTGTTTATGATATTCATAACTAAAGCACAGTTTTTATGTTTGTCAATACACTATTTTAAAAATAAAAAAGTTAGTTTGCAATCTTTCATTTATTTTTCCAAAGCTTTTACTCCTTGAGAGGCAAGAGGATTTATCAACTACCTATTGAGAGTGATTTTGATAGCTTGTAGATTAAAACAAAGAACTTAAGGCACCTAGCGCGATGACCCGACATGCCATAGCGCACTGACCCCCTGGCGCAACCCCTCCTCAACCTAGCGCGTAGACCCGGCTGGGTGGCGCACAGACCCTACCTAACTTTCCCTTACTTACAGTGCACAATCGGGAAACTGCAGCGATTGAGGGTAGCGTTACCCGCCATCATGAGCAGACAAAATTTTACACTCCTTGTTAAAATTTCGTATTTTTGTATTCAAGTTTGGTGATTTTGTAGCAATTTTTTTCTAGACACGATCTTACTCATTGAAGGAATACTGGCCCAGACAGGGGCAAAGGAAAAGGTCATACACATCCAACCTCTGGAGTGACGCACCTCAGCTGACAGGCCGTGAAGCCCACTAACACCGACAAGCCGAAGCGAGTGCCAGAAGAAACACGATCTTAAGCGAGACATCTCTCAGCGAGGCTGTCCGCAAGGGCTCATCAGGAGGATGTAACAAGGACCAAAGGACCAGAGAAAGGTCCCAAGCAGATAACCGAGGCAAACGAGGTGGACAAGAGACCACATAGGAGCAGAACAGAGAAGAAACGTCTGGATCGGTAGAAAGGTCTAAGCCTGACTGACGCAGAACAGGAGCTAAGGCACAATGATAACTCCTAATTGCTGATACTGACAGGTGCTTAGACTCAAAATGGAAAATGAAAAAGTCTGCCAGCTGCACTACAGAGGCAAGAGCACGGACCCAAACCCCTCAATTCACACCAACCACAAAAGACTCTCCACTTTGCCTGGTAAACTGAGGCAGAGGACTGCCTGACTGGTTGAGACATGAACTTAGCAGCCTTGTGCAAAAAACCTCGTGCTCAGAAGAGACACTGGGAGAGTTCCCACGCATGAAGATGGAGCTTGTCCAGAGAACGGTGGAAAAGGGGACGGTGAGGCTGTCAAAGGAGAGCCCGCCACATGGGAAGAACTCTCCATGCTGAAAACTCCACAGGCACACTCAAGAGGGGAGGATTCTTGAGGAAGGGGAGAACATAACCATAACGAAGTGTCTTGACCACCCACTCACAGGCCGCGATGTTCTCCCACTCTTGCCATGGAAGAATCCTTGAGAGCAAAAGGAACCACTCACCTTAGGAGCAGGAGGGGCGGAACCAAAAGAGGCACAACCAGTGCAAGGTGTTGGGCGGGAACCAATGGCATAACCAGCCTTAGCCCTGACACCCTGAGCTGTGGAAGCCAGGCCACTAGCAATCTGGGATACGAGGGACCATTGCGAGGACTCAAGCTCCCTCTGCTCCACTGCTGCCAGAGTCTGACTACCAAAAAGGTGGAAGCCAACGGGGGAAGACATCAACTGCCGTCTCTCCCGATCACCGTAAGTATTAGGGAGGTTTCTCACCCCAGCCTGCCTGTGGAACATCACCATCCTCAAATGGAGCATTTCACAGGGCTGCATAATATCTAAATTTGCCCTGGCAAGAGCTCCAAGGCAGTCCAAGCCCCTCTGGGGGGCAGCACTGAAAAGGCCAGCAAGGGCCCCCCCAGAACCTGATCTGTCCATGAAGTGATATCAACCAGAGTACTCAAAATACTGTCTAATTGAGTAGCCATATGCCAAGGAAGACTCACAGACAGATCTTTACTCTCCACCAAATGAAGCAGCTCACCATTGAGAGGAGGAGCCCCACAGGAATCTCTTGGAGTGTAACACCTCTCCGTCCTTGAAGCCCACCTCCTGGGCAAGGCAAATTTGGCTGAAGCTGAATTAGAGATCCCCAGGGAACAGCCCAGTTGTTCCCTGCGAACATCCGGAGACAGAGGAGAACGAGGCAGCACCAAGGGAGTGGGGCCAGGCCGTGAAGTCCCCAAGGTGCACTTGACCCCAGTCTGAAGAGTGGAAGCAAGAGAAGAGGGCATGGGGAGACCCAAGGACTCTCTCACTGAGATAATAAGCTCACAAAAGGAGGCCACACCCTCCTCATCCAGAGTGCCAGCCTCCCCCGAGGGAATGTCATCTTCAGAAAATGAAGACCAGCCCATGGCAGCAGCCTGACTAACTACTGCACCACCAAGGTCCACACCTGCACCAAATGGCCGGAGCAGAACCAGCGAGGACAGTGACCCATTCAGGAAATCAACATGAGGCAGACCCATGGAAGACACGCACGCCAAGCCTGCAAAATTGCCATGCCACGCTAGGGAGAGGGGCCATACTCAAGCTCACACCCCAGAAACCAGAAAAGTGCGCAGAAGAGCCTGAAACAGCGGAACACTGGACCCCCCTCATTCCCAGAGCCAGATTAGGGAGAGGTGCCGCACACACGCTAACTCCACCAAGCCCAAAAAATTCCATGGAAGGGCCAGGAACAGCAGGAGAAGGCATGCCACTCGCTACCGGCAGCGGGGCAAAGTGTGGAGCCGCACGCAAACTCACTCTCCCGACCACCAACTCCAGGGCAGGGCTTGGAACAGAGGAAGCCTGCCCACCCCCCCCACTCACCCCCAGAGCCAAACCAAGAGGGGACACACTGAGACTCACTCCACTATTACCACTAGCCACCACCAAAGGGAGGTGGCTGCTGGGGGGAAACCGGGCCCCATTACACCTGGCACCAACCTGGGGGACAGACGCACACTCCCTCCGCCGTCCACAAACCCTGAAAACGTGGAACTGGAGGCATGGGGCAACAAGACCGCTGACAACTGGGCAGCCAGATCAGACTTTACAGCAACAAACCTGCTGGCCCAAGGGGCCTCAGAAGCCGGCTCCTGCCGGCGAGAACGCTTCTCACTGGAACCCCCAGACAACTTGGCCCACTTCTTCTCCTTAGCAGAATGCTTCTCAGCATCCTTCACATATGTCTGAAACTGGAGAAGGGAGAGATGGGAACATTCATTATCTGGTCTTCGGCTGAACACATGGCGGGCTGACAAGACACACAGCGGGAATGCAGCTCTTAAGCCTTGCCCAGCAACCACCTCTTGCATCCAACACAACTCTGAGCAGCCATGGGAACTCAAGGAGAAGTAGAAATGGAAGCGGCAAAGAAGTGGGCACCAAAAAAGGCAAGAAGCAAGAAGAGGCGCAGGTGAACACCGTGCTAAGCAAAGAAAGGATCTGAGGTACGGTTGGCCAGCTGGGCTGGTGGTTCCCGGCGCACATGTGCACGAAGGTGACGTGGAGCTTCTATAGGCACGATTTCTATATAGAGGTGCTGGTTGATTTTCTGTGCTGAGTCTGAGAATAATGGCATATAGACATATGTAATTACTTATGGGTAATCAGTATATGTAGCAACAAAATGAATACTGAAGAGGAAAAAGATCTGGTTGAGATTATATAGGAAAATCTGAACCCAAAAAAACACATAAGCAAGATATTTAGATTATCATATAAAATGTTGACTAATATCAGGCTGGCATTTCAATTCATGGACAAAGATATGATGAAAAAAATTATCACAAGCATGATATGTCCAAAGCTGGAACATGAAGCAGTGGTATGGTCTCCGACCTCTAAAAAATATATAAGAAGATTAGAAAGGATACAGAAGATTGCTACAAAGATGGTGCCAGAATTAAAGGACCTAACATATGGAGAACAACTGAAGGAAATGGAACTACCAACCTTACAAGATAGAAGACAACAAGGAGACCTAATAACAATGCACAAGATAGTCAATGGCATTGAAAAGATAGACAAGGAAGACTTGGTGCTGGTGACAGAAGATAGAAGGGCAAGAGGACATGTAAAGAAGATCAGGATGAGGCAATGTGTGAAGGATCGTGTTTTGCTTACACTGTACAGTAGCGCCACCATGCCGCATGGCCACCACAATAATCAGTCTATTCCCACATTTCCCATTGAACACAAGTGAAATCCTTATGGCATGTTTTTCGTGGATATTACGAATAAGGGCTGTCCCTTAGCCCTCAAAAATCAGGACATATCGATAAACGTTCATCATGCAAGACTCAGGGCACGTCGATAAACGTTTAGGCATTTTTGGGCTATATTTTGGCTATTTTCTTCCTGTTTTCTTTGCTTGGGAGCGACAGTGATTTCACAGTGTCCAATTCCGCCACCTCTCCCACGCGCCTTACTAATACAGGTGTCCCTCGGTTAACGATCGACTACTTAACGATATTTCGCTCATACGATCCCTCCAAATTAATCCCTATTTTTTGGTTAACGATCGCCAAAATTCGGTTAACGATCGGATTGACCAATCGCAATCGCGATCGCAATCGCGATCGCAGCGCCTCCATCCACCCGCGGCCCGTGCAGTAAACACACCACAGTCTTTCCCGCTGTTTTGATTGTGCAACAACAACTCTATCACGCTCGCTCTAAACTTCTTTTTGTGCTTATTTGTGATCAAGTGAACTTAGTGATGGCTTCCAAGCGACCCAACGATTGTTCTCCACCGGGAGATAAGGCTAAAAATCGAGAAAGAGCATTGGCCTTGATATTAAGTTGAACATTGTGACTCGTCATGAGGGTGGTGAAGGGGTAAACTCTATTGCTCGTGCCCTTGGTTTATCTCAATCAACTGTATCAACAGTTCTCCAGAAAAAGTACAAGTGAAGCAGCAGGCCAACCAAGTCACAAACCTGCACAAACACACAACAACTCGTAACAGGGAACCGATTATGGAAAAATTGGAACGTTTGCTGAGGCTATGGATTGAAGACCACACACACCGCCGCATGCCTCTTTCTACCCAACTCGTTACTACTAAGGCACTGAGCCTGTGGGAGGACCTGAAACCAGAATTCAACATAGGCGAGACAGTGTCCTTCAAGGCCAGTAAGGGGTGGTTTGAACGTTTCAAACATCGTGGGAGTCTACACAACCTCAAGGTTAGTGGGGAGGCAGCGAGTTCGGATCAACCTGCTGCAAACGCCTTCAAGCCTTTGCTTAAAGAGCGCATCGAGGAAGGAGGTTATTCAGCCAAGCAGGTTCTAAACTTTGACGAGACAGGCCTGTATTGGAAGAAGATGTCATCGAGAACGTTTATAGCAAAGGAGGAGAAGTCGGCACCAGGATTCAAGGCATCTAAAGACAGGTTAACATTATTGGTGGGGGGGAATGCCGCTGGTGATCTTAAGCTTAAACCATGCCTTATTTACCATTCCCAAAACCCAAGAGCTCTGTCTGGCTATATTAAGGAATATTTGCCCGTAGTATGGAAGGCAAACAAAAGGGTGGATGACGACTGTTATCATGCAAAGTTACGTGACAGGATACCTCTCCAAATTCCTAAAAGAATATGCTGCCCAAAACAACATTGCTAACAGATTTCTCTTGCTGTGTGACAACGCCCCAGCCACCCAGAGAGCATGAATGACTGGGCAGATAATATTGAGGTCATGTTTATGCCCCCAAACACAACTGCCCTCATCCAGCCGATGGACCAAGGAGTCATCGCTACTTTCAAGGCCTATTACCAGCGGCGCACCATGAAACAGCTGTTGGCCTGCATTGACACCCCTGACAAGCCGACCATGAAACAATTTTGGAAGGATTATAACATTAAAAAGGGGATCGACAACATCGACGAGTCATGGAAGGAGGTGTCCAAGTCGGCAATGAATGGATGTTGGCGTAATTTGTGGCCTGAGTGCGTGGAACGTAAACAGGAAGTCCCTGTCGATGTTACAGCAGTAAGGAAAGACATCGCTCATATCTCCCATAAGGCAGGCTTCAATGAGGTGGACGAGAATGACGACAAGAACTGCTGGACAGTCATTCTGAGCCTCTCCAACGACGACCTCATGGAGTTGGAGAAACAAAATACTTTGGAGGAAATGGAGGAGGACAAGGAGCCTGAAAGAACCCTCTCCGTCAAGATTTTCGAGGAGATTTTTAATCATATTAACCAGGCCATACATCTTCTCCAGGAGAATGACCCCAACCCAAACCGAAGTAATGGCGTGACTAATGCTATAGAAAATGACATGAAAGTGTATAAAGAACTATTTGAGGCAAAGAAAAGGATGGCAAAACAGACAGTCATCTCATCTTTCTTCAAACCACTCACCGCCCAAGCAACCCCATCCACATCCCAAGCAACCCCATCTACCGATCAAGCAACTCCATCCACCTCCCAAGCTACCCCATCCACCTCAAAAGCAATCCCATCTACTTCCATAGGAGTCATCTCGTCGTACTTCAAAGTTCGTCCTGCTACCTCGAAAAACTCCACCCACTTCCAAAACAACTCCATCCACCTCCAAAACAACTCCACCCACATCCAATCTATCCTTCACATCCACCGTAACCTTGAGTGACGATGAGGAGAGCCTGGATGACCCACCCCCACTGGAAAACGTATTCTCTCAAGAATTTGAAGGGTTTGAAGCAGCTGACCGAGTTTGGGTCGGTGTGGGCATGATGAGATTTAATCCTCCAAGGCCCTGTGTCCCTCGGGGCACAAAACAACACACTACGCATATCACATCCACTCCTCAAGGTAAGTACTACCAATTCTAAAGGTGTAAATAACAACTAACAACATAGAAAGTGTCGTTTATTTACGCATCGCGAAATACATGTATGTAGTTGATAATTTCAAATCCTCAGTTAGCGATCGTTTCGGTTAGCGATCTGTTTTGGGAAACGTAACCCTATCGTTAACCAAGGGATACCTGTACTTATTAATAATAATAAAACAGAGAGAGAGAGAGAGAGAGAGAGAGAGAGAGAGAGAGAGAGAGAGAGAGAGAGAGAGAGAGAGAGAGGATACAAGGGGACAGTTTTCTATCGCTCTAGCCAAGGCCGCTGGCCCCGATCGGACGCAAAGCCACATACACCAATGATACCACTTCATTCAACCTGTGATATTTATGTAACCACAGCATCTAGAGACTTCTGTTTTTTTGCACTGCAAAGAGGAAGAGTTGCTTGTGGGCAGAACACCATTTACTGAATTTTCAAGTGTAATCAGCAAGTGAATAGAAGGTATTTTGTGTGTTTCTCGCCAAACCTGCTGAGTTAGCGCAAGTGAAAACTCCCAACGTCTCTGAGTTTTAGGGTTTAGCCTCAGGAGGGACATAAAATGATAGAATATGTGGTGAGTGAAAGGTAAATAAAAACATTTTGTTTATTTCTTTTGCACAGTACTTTACATTTTTTTTATGTGACTATTTTCATGTGTTTTCATGTCCGTAAGGGTGACTTGCGACATGCTGGAACAGATCCCCTATTATTACATGTTATACTGGGTTCAGTATACAGTAATTTTGATTTACGGTAAGGTTTTCAGGAATGCATATGTACCGTATAACGAGGACTTACTGTATATGCAACTAGGTAAATACACACATGCTCACATTCTCTCTTTCCCTATTATTTTCAAAAGAGTGGATAGAACAGAGAGCAAGGTTAATTGGAAATATTTCTTGTAATAATAATACAGGTAACTCGATTTACGCGATAGATGCGTTCCAAGAGGCATCGTATATATCAAAATTCACGTAAAACAAACATGTAATTCTCATAAGAAACAATACATAATAGCGGGGATGCGGGATGTGGTCTAAAAAAAATTCATACAAAATACTCTATTTATTTGGCTAAATTAACATGTTTTTATTATTCACCATTCTAAATACTAGAAGTGTATTTAAAGTAAAGGGAAAAGCAAGAGTAAATAAGAGAAAGCAAACAATAATAAGAGAAAACAACAAAACAAAGAATATGTAAACACTGCATCACTGCCTTCCCCACTCACACCACAGTCAGTCACCATCTTCCTCTGAGCTTTTCCACTTTATCAAAAATAACCCCACATGCAGAAGAAGATGAAAGACGTCTTGGTGTCATCTTCATGATTTATAGGCAGATTGAAGAGATTTCGTCTGTACTCAGTGCTGGCAGACTGCAAATGAGGCAAGAGAAGAGGAAGGAGCAGCGGAGGTCTCACTATCAGCCAGCTGCAGAACTCTCTGGCACGCAGTTTGAAACTGCGTCTCATGCTCAGTTTGAAAATGCGGCTGGGCCAAATCGCGTACAAGCAAACCGTTCGTGCAAATTAAATTAATTATATTTTTTTTGTCACATAATAACAAAAGCACATAAATTAAACCTGTAATGATAATGAAAAAGATAGGGAGAGAAACAGCAAGTGTAAGCAATCTAGTGGTATTATTCAGTTGGACTTCAATGCATGTGCTAATTACAAAATTTTACTTCGCCAAGTCACCCACTGTGGAGTGGAGCTTCCCCATGAGATACGCTTTGCCACGTCACACAGTCAGTAGCTTGCACGTCGTCGCGCTGGGCAGACATTCATTGTGCAGGAACTTGTTTTGGTGTTTTCCCTTTTCAGGTAAGGCCATGTCACTTGTTACACAGGGACAGTGCCTTCTACCCATTATCCAATCCTTGGAGTGGGTAGAGCCGTACAAGTGGCTATATTTTTATTGTGTGGTAGATGTATGGCTCTTGTTGTTGTACCACATGGTGACGGCCATGTCCTCTTCTGGAGAGGAGTCTGCTGGGCCTTCCTTGGGCTCTCCCCAGGGTTCCAGGACCAGCAGGGATGCCCATAGTCAGGTTAGGGGAGGCTGTTCTGCCAGCAGTCTCCCCCGGCCTGGAAGTTTGTGGGAGGCTAACCACTCGCCAGGCCATGGCTCACATGGGTCTGCAGGGGTAAACAAGCCCTCCACTTCGCCACACTTACCTATCTCACAGGGTGCGCCCCTTGGGATGTGGTTTTGATGGCCCTTGCAGAGTTAAGGGATGAGGTGAACAAGTTGAAAAGGGACAGATTGCCGCCCACATCCACGCTGTGCAGGGTGAATGAGGAAGCAAGTACTTCTCAAGGTATGCAGCACAATGGTTCACCTGTTCACAATTTTGCTGGATTCTCTGATCCTATCTGTGAAGCTGGTGCTCTCACTGAGCAGAACTTTAGTGACAGTGTGTTAATGCATAATGCTAAGCTATTTGGGCCTCTGGATATGGTCTCTGAGGACATTGACCAACAGGTGGCAGAAATGGTGAACTTTCTGTTTACCGACGAAATGCGTGGTGAAGATTACAAGCTTATTTGTGAAGATGATATTACTAAGAGACCGAAGAATTGCCACGCCCTTACTCCAGTGGTTTGCAATCCAGAGGTTTTGAATGCACTTAGGAGTGACACAAAGAAGACAGATCACCTGTTACAGGATGTTAGCAAGGACATTCTGCGGGCAGATACAATTGTCACGAAGTCCCTTCTGGCGCTGGATAAGGTTGCTCAAGACGCAGACCTGCCAGAGGTAGCTCGAGAAATGGGCATGCTTAACAGAGCTTTGGCCTTGTTAGGTAACCCTAATTAAAAGAACAACTTGGCAAGGCAGTTCGCCATGAAACGCGAGATCACCCACAGGTACACGCACCTTTGTTCTAGCAAGGTCCCAGTTATTCGTTTCCTGTTCAGTGATGATGTGTCAGTTTGCTAAGCAAATTAAAGACTGAAAAATTGAAGAACAAGTTCAATGCCAAGAAGCTCGCTCACCTCTACGTGGTCTTTCACGGGGACCAGAACGAGAGGTTACTGGGGTTCGTCTTCGCACAGGAGTTTCTTCAGGTACCAGCCTTATGGTGTGCTTCAGCATGGGGCTAAAGGTGCTCAGCGGCACAACACTCCACACCGGGACTCGGTTCCAAAACGCCAGGAGCAGGGGCCAGCACTGGCCCCAGCAGCAGTAGAGGCAAGTAAGGTTTTTTAGGCTGGCAGGCTTCACTATTTTATTAATGAATGACGTAAAATATAAGATGGTGCTAAATTTGAAAAAATCAAATAAACACATACCATACAAACACTTTAAAATGGAGAATTTTGAACAGGCTATCTGGCTCATTAATGAAGGTGAATTTTTAGCTTCAATTGACCTTAGGCATGCCTATTACAGGCAACCCCTGCTTAACGAAGGTTCACACAATGAAATTTCGCTACAATGAAGGTTTCATTTTACTACCATCTGCTTGTTTAACGAAGACCAAACTTGCTTTAACAAAGTTTTATCCAGGTATTTTTTCCAAGTTTGAAAGCCCCACTGAATCATGCAAGCCAACAGGCCTTTGAATATACCAGTGCCTCTTGTGGACAACACATGCACCACTCACTCCCCCTGTTCAAAACAATAACAGCATCAGCAGCAGCTCGTCTTCCCTTGTTTAACTTACCACTAAAACACCCTGCAATGTTGCCTAGCGTTGCTAAGAAGACCAGGAAGTCTCTTACTCTCGAAGTGAAGCTGGATATCATTCACAGACACGAGAGGCGAGAAAACCAATAGCACTGCTTGACTCCATCTACTATCTCTATTACTTTCAAGTCAGCAGACTCTATTAAGAAGGCTGGTGAGACTGTTTCTTCCTTGCAAGCTAAAAAAAAACACCTGAACTTGTGACTCTGCAAGGGGTAAAATGGAAAGCCTTGTGGAAATGTGGTACATTTGTATGTGATACAATGATGCACCCTTTTGTTTACATTCCACAGGTTGCCGGTTAATGTCTTAACCATTTCACTCTCCCTCGCTTCATAAATTTAAAATCACCAATATTATAAAGTTACTTACATACATACATTAGTGTACATTATAATAACTTAATTAATCTGCCTAAATGTTTAACTTCATTATTTTTACTATCATTAAATATTTCACTGTACTATGATGCACTCTCGCTTTGTTTACTCTCAATGGAAGTTCAAGTCAGGGGTTACACTTGTTGTAATTGGTTCGCTTAACAAAATTTTGCTTAGCGAATGGTTTTTTAGGCACGTAACCCCTTCATTAAGAGGGGGTTGCCTGTCAAGATTGCAGAAGAGCACCAATGTTTTTTCATGGTTAACTTGGCAAGGACAGGTCTATCAGTTTTCATGTTTGACTAATGGTATTGCTGAGGGTCCTAGGCCTTTCACCAAATTAATGAAACCTGTCTTTGTAGCTTTGAGAGAGAGGGGTTTTACAATTACCAGCTACATTGTAACTTGTAACGGTTCTCTGCAAGGCTGTCTCAGTCATTAAGGATGCTACAGCAATACTCCGCTTAACGAACAGGATAGGGGGTGTCAAAGCTGTTCATAGAGCTAAAATTCGTTAAGTGGACGTTATTTTTCCATAAGAAATGATGGAAATAGGGGAGATGCGTTCTGGGCTGGTCCTAACATACAACATGGGTTGAAAAAAAATTATACATATTTCTATTAGCTTTTTACAAACCTTGCCACAAGAAAGCATTGTTTTGTAATGCATAAAGTGAAATTACTTATGAAATACCACGGTATTTCATTAGTAATTCACTATCACTCAGTGCCACGGAGTCGAGGTTATCCTCATGGCATAACATAACATAACATAACATAACATAAATAATAGGATAACAAAGGGCCACCAGGGCCCATCTAGGTTATCCTGTATCAGTCGCACAGCGACCTCGTCATCAGTACTTAAAGATACACTAACAAGTACTACACAATATATTATATACTAATTCTAAATATTTGGCCCATTAACAGGGCTAAGTCCTGCAGCGAATTCCTCTACAATCTGTGATCTCCATACATGGGGATCATATCTTGTTTAACTATGGTAAATTTCTTATAAAAACTATCATGCAGCGCTATACATAATTATAAATCTAATAAATTTAAGTGCTTATCTAATCTGTTTTTAAACATTGTCAAACTAGTGCTATTTACAACCCTCTCTGGCAATGCATTCCAGAAGTCTACCACCCTATGACTAAAGAAATATTTTCTTATATCTAACCTGCAGCCTTGCTTTCTAATCTTCCTGCCATGATTTCTAGTCCTACTTCCCTCCTCTAAGGTAAAGAAAGATCTCACATCTATGTAGTTTGTATCTAAGAACATTTTAAATAACTTTAACATATCCCCTCTTATACATCTCCTCTCAAATGAAAACATGTTTAATTCCTTTAATCTATCTCTATACTCCAGGCACTTTAATGCAGGTATCATGCTAGTTGCTCTTCTCTGGACTGCTTCTAACATGTTGATATCCTGCCTATAATGGGGTGACCAGGCCTGTATGCAATACTCTAAATGGGGCCTAACATAGGAATTATATAAGCTACGCACCACTTCCTTACTTTTATAACTAACATTTCTATTTATAAAACCCAGGATCCTATTTGCCCTATTTCTTACTTCTAAACATTGCTTTGAAAATTTCATAGTCCTGTCTATCACTACTCCTAAATCCTTTCCCTCCTCTACTGCCTCTAGCCAACATCCCTCCATCTCATAGTTAAAGTTTGTGTTGTCTTTACCTAAATGCATAACCTGACACTTATCAGAATTAAACTCCATCTGCCACCTGTCTGCCCATGCTATCAGCCTGTCCAGGTCTCGTTGTATTCTGTAATTGTCCTTTTCACCCTGTACTGCACATGCTATCTTAGTATCATCTGCAAACTTTGATACTTTGCTACTAATTCCTATATCTAAATCGTTAATGTACACAAAGAAAAGAAGAGGTCCTAGCACTGATCCTTGGGGTACCCCACTAACCACTTCCTTCCACTCAGATATTGCCCCATTTAATACTACTCTCTGTTTCCTATCAGAAAGCCATTCGCTAATCCAATCAACTAATCTACCTCCTATTCCATGTAGTATCAATTTGTACACTAGCCTCCTATGCGGTACCTTATCAAACGCCTTGCTAAAATCTAGATATATAACATCTATGTAATTATTTTCATCATCTAACTCCTTGGTATTATATTCTAAGATATCGAGCAAATTTGTAAGACATGACCTCCCTGATCTAAAGCCATGTTGGGTATCTCTAATTAATCTATTCTCATTTAACCCGTACAGCATCAGCAGATCTGAGACTTTGTGATTTCGCCAGTGCTGGCCACATCATGGATTTTTTTTTTTTTTCCTTAACCACTCTTAAATGATGTGAAACAAATGAAAATGACAGTCATTCCTCCCAGAACTGACTGGAAGTGGTATTAATTGGTGCGAGATATTTTGTGCTAAGGTTAGCGACTTAGCAAAGCCTTATGTGACTAGTTTATTCGCTTCCTCATTTCTCACCAGTCGATCCCCGAGTTGGACACATGCATAATATCATTCCTGAGTTGAAAGAAAAACAACATGCCATGTTTTGCTGTTTAGGAGTGTTTGTGGCTAAAAATAGACACGTGATACCGCGAGGGAGTGTTGCCTTTCGCGGTGCAAATATTTTCTGAGCAATATGTACTTGTTTTTCCTTATAACAAAGCGATTCGAAAATTCTTATTTATGTCATACAAAGTTTTCACTACCTCAATATAACAGTTACCAAAAACAACTGAAATGGTAAGAGTAAGTAATGGAAATTACGCTTTGTTCATATTAGCGGAGTTGAGGCGTCAGTTTCCCGCTACACCTAGCTGAAGGCAGCAGAAACTGCTAAAGTTCAGAATTGTAATAAATAAATACAGGAAGCATTCATGTTAGTAGGGACGAGGAGGCAGCATGAGCAATGTCTACAGTGCATGATGGCAGTATAATGGTAGGTTTTGAGGACACAATACCTCCGAAAACACGAGAAAGCTCGCCGACATATCTCATACGTCTCTGACGCCCGGTTCGCTCAGAGTAGCCGACGTATCTCATACGTCTCTGATGCTGTATGGGTTAAATGCTCCCAAATACTACCCTTAATGATTTTCTCTAGTATCTTACATACTATACTAGTTAAACTGATCGGTCTTTAATTATTCGCATCATCCTTCCTACCTTTTTTAAATATTGGTGTAACATTAGCTAACTTCCAGTCCTGAGGTATCTCAGCAAACCTAAGTGATCTTTCAAAGATTAACTTAAGTGCTTCAGAAATACTGTCTACACCCTCCCTAAGTACTCTGGCATGTAGCTCATCAGGACCACTAGCTTTCCTATCGTCTAGTTCAAGAATAAATTTCCTAATAATTCCCGGTTTTATATCAATATTTTCTAAAGCTCTTAAACTACCCGTCGCACTGTTTGTAACAGGATTTCCTATTCCTTCCCTAGTAAATACTGAAGAAAATTGTTCATTCAATAATTCTACTATGTCTTCATTTTGATCCACTACTACACCATCTTTTCTGAGTGGTCCAATCCTATCCTTATTTCTTTTATCACTGACCTTGTAATAACTAAATAATTTTTTGGGATCTCTACTCCCAGCTCTAGCTAATTTTTATATCTGCCTACCTTTTACTTTTTTTTTATAACCTTACTCAAATCATCCCTGACCTGTCTGTACCTAATCAAATCTACATCTTCCCCACTTTTCTGCAACTCTCTATATGCCCTCTTCTTCTCTCTGATCTGTCTACCTATCTCATGAGTCCACCATAATGGCTTCCTGTTTCTCTGCCTTATATCTTTGTAAGGGATACACTGCATCACTATACCCTTTACTACAACCTTAAAAATATCCCACATCTCCTGTGCAGTTTTATTTCCAAAACTATCTTCCCAGTTTACCTCTCCTAATAACTGACGTAACCTACCATAATTGCCTTTCTGATAGTTTGGGACTCTAGTCTTATTCACTATATTATCCCTACTGGAATTAATGATAAATCTAATTATATGATGGTCACTGTTTGCTAAAGTCTCTCCTACCTCAACTTCCTTTAAACAATGCTCAATATTTGTTAGTACTATGTCTAAAACCTTCCTCCCCCTAGTAGGTTTATCTACCATCTGCACTAAATAGTTATCCTGAAAACTTTCCATAAACTTATTTTCACTAGCATCTCCTACCATCCTCTCCCAGTTTACTGACTTAAGATTAAAATCCCTAAGATAATTGTCTGACTAGTACACCCCTATTTATCTCATCTACCATAAGGTTGTCTACATCTGCTGACTGGTTAGGTGGTCTATAAAAGCTCCTACTCTAATAACCTTACTTTTGTTTACTCTAACATCCAGCCATAAGGACTCTACTCTGTTATCTACCTTAATACCATTAACCTGACTGGAAATGAAGGATTTTTACATAAATAACTACTCCTCCACCTATCCTACCAATTCTCTGGTGTAAATACATAATGTATCCATCTACTTCATATTCTTTCCTATTTTCCTAAACTTTTCCTCATTTACCCATGCCTCTGTGACACATACAACATCTAAGTCCTCCTCAACTATATAACTAGATAACTCGTCCTTCTTGTTCCTAAGACTCCTGGCATTTACATAAAACATTTAAGTCCTGCTACCTTCCTAGATGCTGTCTCCTTATTTGGAATCCTAATCTTATTCTCTCCTATTTGCACCTGGAAATCTTTCCTAATCTTTTCACTATCTCTGTTTATCCTATCTAATTTATGTCTAACATCTTTCTTCTGGAATGCATTTGCTACCTCACCCCTACACTCCATCCCAACTCCCCTCCAGACATCCACTCAGCACATCCACACCCTTCCTACTCAGATGCACACCATCCCTAGCATACAAATCCTTCGCCCATTGAACCTATCCCATACATCCACAAAGCTGACACCCACATCCTTACACATCCCTTTTACCCGACCATTCACACCAATGGCTCTAGACAACCATTCCCTGCTAACATACACACGAGGCAAGATTCCTGACACTACACACCTCCTACCACTCTCCCTTATCTTGCCTAACATTTCCCGAAATCTTGCCACTAACTCCTCCGACCCACCTGCTCTGACATCGTTCCCACTTACGTGCAAAACTACTACACCCTCCCTCTCCATCCCCCCAACTCTCTTCTGCACCTCGTCACTCACTGCCTTCACACCTGCACCAGGCATACACACGTTCGTCCTCCTATCCCTGTCTTTCCCACAGAAAGTACTATCTAAGTACCTAACCTGAGAGTCACCCACCACACTCCTCTACCCCCTTCTCTCTCCTTTCACTCACCACAACCACCTCATTCATTCCACTCTCACTCTCCCCCTCCCCCTCCAACAAACCGAACCTATTTTCACACTCAACAGTATATGAATACTACGATATGATATCCATTATAGCAGGCAATAGAGGAGTGAAAACATAAATTTAATATCATGGTGAAAGACAAAACGCAAGCTAAAAGTGTCACAAGAAGAAGAAGAAGCAGCCGAGTCGCCATGAGTCTCCACCTCGTCTGTGGCCAATCTCATCTATGCTTTATTTTTTGGTATTCCATGTAAGATTTCACTTAATGCATTACAAAACAATCCTTTCTTGGGGGCAAGGTTTGTAAAAAGCTAATAGAAATGTTGTTTTATGAACATAAATGCATATATAAGACAGTAACACCACCTCCAGAGGTAGTGTTCCCAGCAACCTCAGAGCAACCTGATAGCAACCTCGTTCATGGATGCCATTTCGCAGCAGGAGGTTGCTCTGACATTGTTAAAGAATCTTGGATCCAGCTCCAGGAGTGCTAGAGACAGAGGCAGGGAGCCAGCCAATTACAGTGAAGCTGCCGCGTTCGGTCCCTCACCCAGCAAATTCAAACCTAGAAAATTCGCTAAAATGGATGTGGTTGCACATTATGTGGACTTTTTGGTCTAACTTTATATAGTATGTTAAACTGGAAATTCGTTAGATGAACGTTCGTTAAACGGAGGATTACTGTATTCATGCTCTGAGTCAGTTGGGTTTTAATATTAATAAAGGAAAGTTGGTCTTGGTTCTTTCTAAGCAGATTGAATACCTGGGTAATGTGATTGACAAGGAGACTATGACTGTTTCATTGCCAGTACACGGAGTGAATACCATAATCAACGGTTGTCAAGCACTTATATGTAAAAGTAAGGAAAGGATCTGGAAGGTGGCCAAGGTCACTGGTCTGCTGGTGGAAGCTATCCTGCAATTAAATTAGGGAGACCACTACAGGATGTTGGAGGCAGCTTAAGTTGCAGCATTGCGTCAGGTGAATGGGGACTTTGATCAATTTATGGTTCTTACGGATGACATGAAATCGGACCTCCACTGGTGGCTACATAACATGTCTGTACAATGTAGGAAGATTTCCCGGGCAGCTGCAGACAGTCACTTATTCACTGATGTTTCTACCACTGGTTGGGGTAGCCAACTCCACCATATGACTGCAAGTGGGAGTTGGTCATTTGAGGAGAAATTGCTGCACATCAATGCGTTAGAACTCAAAGCTGTCCTGTTTGCTCTTCAAGCATTCACTCTTGAGCTCTGTGGGAAATATATTGAAATATTTTGTGATAATACTACTGCTGTCTACTATGTGAATGAGATGGGTGGTACGAGATCATTTATGTGTAACTATATTTCCACTCTGATTTGGGACTGGTGTGTGAGGAATCAGGCGTGGGTCACTTGTTCGCACATTCCAGGCAAAGAAAACCTTTTAGCAGATTGTGCCTCTCACACATTCAATGATAGGCATGAATGGAAGCTCAACGAGCACATTTTTCATTGCATTTTTTCCATTTTTGGTGCACCTTCAATTGACTTATTTGCATCCAGGCTGAATAAGCAAGTGGCTATGTTTTTTTCATGGAAACCAGATCCAGAAGCAAAATTATTTGATGCTTTCACTTTACACTGGACACAGTTTGACCTAACTTACCTTTTCCCTCTATTCTCTCTAATTGCTAGCTGCCTCCAGAAGATCCGTGCAGAACACGCAAGGGTGTGGATGGTGGTGCCATTATGGATGTCTCAACCTTGGATGGGAACTCTCCTGCGGCTGTTGATCGATTTCCCCAGGCTCCTTCCGAGCAGGGCTGATGTATTGATGCACCAATCCCTTCCCGGATCACAACCAGTCATGCAACACACACAGCTCATGGCCTGCTTACTATCAGGGAGACCTTACGAGAATGAGGTGTTTCTACAGCAGGTGCAGACATCATGCTTGCTTCCTGGATGTCGAGCACGGCTAAACAATATCAACCAGCATGTCATCCTCTTTAAGAGATTTCGGTGAAACTTTTGCTGTTGCATTAGACATATCAAAAGCTTTTGATAGAGTCTGGCATAAAGCTTTGATTTCAAAACTGCCCTCTAACGGCTTCTATCCTTCTCTCTGCAACTTTATCTCAAGTTTCCTTTCTGACCGCTCTATTGCTGCTGTGGTAGACAGCTACTGTTCTTCTCCTAAACCTATTAATAGTGGTGTTCCTCAGGGTTCTGTCCTGTCACCCACTCTCTTTCTATTATTCATTAATGACCTCCTTAACCAAACTTCTTGCCCTATCCACTCCTACACTGATGATACCACCCTACATCTTTCCACGTTCTTTCAGAGATATCCAACCCTTCAGGAAATTAACAGATCACGCAGGGACGCCACGGAACGCCTGACTTCCGATCTTTCTAAAATTTCCGATTGGGGCAGAGAAAATCTAGTAGTTTTCAATGCCTCAAAAACTCAATTCCTCCATCTATCAACTCGACACAACCTTCCAGACAACTATCCCCTCTTCTTCAATGACACTCAACTGTCTTCCTCTTCCACAATGAATATCCTCGGTCTGTCCTTTGCTCATAATCTTAACTGGAAACTTCACATCTCATCTCTTGCTAAAACAGCTTCTATGAAGTTAGGTGTTCTGAGGCGTCTCCACCAGTTTTTCTCGCCCCTCCAACTGCTTACTCTGTATAAGGGCCTTATCCGTCCCTGTATGGAGTACTCTTCACATGTTTGGGGGGGTTCCAGTCACACAGCTTTGCTTGATAGGGTGGAATCGAAAGCTCTCCGTCTCATCAACTCCCTTCCTCTGACTAACTGTCTTCACTCTCTTTCTCACCGCCGAAATGTTGCATCCCTTTCTATATTTTATCGCTATTTTCATGGTAACTGTTCTACTGATCTTGCTAACTGCATGCCTCCCCTCCTCCTGCGGCCACGCTGCACAAGGTTTTCTTCTTCCTCTCATCCCTATTCTGTCCAACTCTCTAATGCAAGAGTTAACCAGTATGCTCAATCATTTATCTCTTTCACTGGTAAACTCTGGAACTCCCTCCCTGCATCTGTATTTCCAAATTCCTACAACTTGTCTTCTTTTAAGAGGGAGGTATCGAGGCATTTGCTCCCCTAATTCTGGCTGACGGTTTTGGTACTTTTTCTACTCTTTGGAGAGCCAGCGCTCAAGTAGGCTTTTTTCTAACTTTCTTTTTTTTGCCCTTGGCTGGCCCTCTTCCCTACGTAAAAAAAAAATTTTTTTTTTTAAATGTCGCTAGGTGGCAACAGTTTTGTGCTAGATGGAGCATCAATCCCCTTAGTCCTTCTGCCTCCCACATCATTACCTTGACCGAGACGTTTCATCAGAATGTGGGCTATGACAGTGTTAACACTGTGAGAGGGGCTCTTTCTTCATTAGGCATTGTAATCAATGGATGCAGAGTGGGGAATCACCCAATGATTTGCAGGTTCATGAAAGGGGTCTTCAACCTCAGACCACCTGCACCCAGGTATATGGCAACATGGGATGTACAACCAGTATTACAAAAATTTTGATCCATGCAACCCTTGCAGGAACTATCATTAAGAGATCTCACCCTAAAACTTGTCACATTGATGGCACTCACTCAGGCTGCCAGGGTTCAGACCTTAGATTTATTAGTGCTTCATGGCATGGATATTAACAATGATTATATTTCTATACTGCTAGGTGGGACTGTTAAGTAATGTAGACCTAACTTTAATATATGCAGGGTGAAATTTCAGGCTTATTCTCAGGATGATAGTTTGTGTGTTTGTAAAATTTTGTTGGAATACATGGCAAGGACCAAGGACCTTAGGCATGGTGACCAATGCAAGGATTTCAAATTGTTTATTACCTTTAACAAACTGCACAATGCTGTATCCAAAGCCAGAATAGCACGGTGGGTAAAGTCAATCCTTTGTACGTCTGGTGTGAACACAACAATATTCAAGGCAGGTAGTGTACAGCCAGCTGCGGCATCAAAAGCCAAGGCTATGGCAGTGCCACTGGCGTGCATCATGCAAAAAGCTGGTTGGTCTAGGGTGACCACGTTTGCAAAATTTTATGATAAGCCCATTGTAACAGCTTCTGATCTGTTTCAGGATGCAGTCCTTCAATAGGCAGTGGTCGGTGACACGTGTCATGTGTTTACATTTCATGGTGTCTTCTGTTACCAAGCATCATTAGTAGGTTTGTGGAATGTACTAATTGTCAGTATCCATGTTTGTTTTGTATGGGATCATGTTTGTCCCATGGGTTTCAGGTGTATGTTTCTGTACTTAACTTTTCGGTTAATTAAAATTCTGTTCATGGTTGAAATTGGTTGTCCTTTTTCTTTTTACTGATTTTATCCATCATTTGAGCCTGACACCCACATGGCTTCAAAGCCTCATGGGGAAGCTCCACTCCACAGAGGGTGATTTGGCAAAGTAAAATTGATAAAGTACACGAGACTTGAGGTGTGCTTTTTTTTTTTTTTTTTTTTTTTTTTTTATATGCTTGTAATTTTACAAGGCAAGTCACCTCTGCTGGAGGAGAGCTTTCACATGCCCACCACTCCCTCCCTGGTTAGTATGTTACGATAATTCCTAGTGCTTTTAATTCTATATCATGTGGGTGGTCGTATACTTCAAATTATGACTGCGTGACATGGCAAAGCATAACTCATGTGAAAGCTCCCCTCCAGCAGAGGTGACTTGCCTCGTAAAATTACAAGCACACTTCAACTGACCAAAGTAAGACTCGTGTACTTTATCGATTATTTGATATGCAATTAGTAATAGCAGCAGAAAGATCTCTTGATTGTTCATAAGGAAATTGGTGAGATATACATACATAAATCAACTACTTGCTAATGCTGCTTAATGCCACACAGCCCCACCTGATTATGTAGTGAGTCACTAAAAGAGGGAAGATGTGAGAGGGAGAATTATGCCCACCAAGGCAAATAGTTCCCACAACACACAAATAAAGCAAAACACAGTATATGTTTAGAGTATAATTGACTAGAATTACTTCAACTATGTTTAGAGAATAATTGACTAGATTTTTTTCAACTATCAAATTCCAAACTATGCATCTTAACTTATAGGACATCTAGTATAAGAAAAACATAGATGTAATATGATAAATTAGCAGACACCAACCAGTCAAATGATTCTGTTACTTACCTTTAGTACCAAATGTTGATATGAGCAGCAAGGAGCTTCAAAATCCAACATACTCTTGCGCATATTCAGTGGGACCACGATACTGGACAGCTGGCACATTTCTCTATAAGACTGTCAAGGAATGAAGAATTGTAAGACATACACATCTCTCTCTCTCTCTCTCTCTCTCTCTCTCTCTCTCTCTCTCTCTCTCTCTCTTATCAATATTATTAAAATGAGGGTATATGAGATGTAACTATAGATATTCCCCATTATATCATACATCATTTTACAATTTTTTACTTTTACAATATATAGTGGCAGCTGAAGGTGGAAGGAGACAAGTGTCTCCAAGGACTGCTTTATTGCTTCTGCCTCTTTTCACAAATCGAATGAATGAATCAGTAACAAATACAATCATGAGAAATGAAACACTGAGAAATCAAATATCAATACTTAGCAATAATGACAATGTTTACACCCTTACCCTCATTCGCTCTTACATACACACACACAAAACTCCCCCATGATCTTAAGGCAGATCACCATATTGGAATGGTTGTAAAAAATGGCGTATCCTTGAGCTTTGCCTCAGCAACAACTTTCCTTGATGTTGATCCTCCTCCAAACTTGCATACTCCTCTGCTTCTGAGCTACTAACAGAGATGTTTATCAATAGCTCATCGTACCCTTCAGTAACATCCTGTTGCTTTGCAATTGGTGGCTCCTTTAAGGTAGATGTCAGCAAAGTGAACATTCTCAGGTTGCACAGATGGCGAGGCATTCCATCAACCTCAATATTCTGGGCAGACACCACTTTTGTTACTGTGCACAAAGTGCTCTTGGCATTGCAGTGCCTGCTGGGGTGGTGAATCCAGACTGTCTCCAATGCTGAAGCAGTGTTCATGATGTGGGGGCTGATGCTGCGAAACCACTCCGTGAGTGCCGAGTAGTTGGATATTGTAGTTGAATATTTGATTTGCCGGTGCATCATTACATTGCTTCCTCACCATCATGTTACAGCAGTAGACAGCTTCCACTACTGAACAGCCTGTTTGTGCCAATATACATTTTATGGTTCAATGAAATCATTTCAATATCCCATTATCTGAGGGAACATTGGTACATTGATATGTGACTGACATATCCCCAGCAATACACAAATTCATTGAACCTTGAACTATGTAAGCAGGAGGCATTGTCAGTCAGCAGCTCCTTGGGTGTTCCATGACTGAAGCCACAGTTTCGTCCACCAAAATTATATCCAGGTATGGCAACGTTGCACAATCACTTTTCTCGTCCCAGCTCAGCACTGTATTTACTACTTTCTTCAAAAAGAAGGGCACAATGTTCAGCTCAAACCCAAGTCTCATCAGACAGTAACACCTTCCTTTAAACACCCTCGTCTGATATGGTTGTATCACAGCCATTAACAGTATAGTTCCCTTCACTGGCCCATGAGCACTTTCATCATATGGAACAAGCCAACCATCTTTAATCCACAGACACCGTTCATTTTCATATTCCTGCCATGCCCCAGGTGACACTTTGTACTCTGTCACAGTATTCAGCAGTCGGGAAGGCCCTGCACCTCCACAGCACTTCCATAGCGGTTACATGTCACTGTAAAGTCCATCTTATCTGAATCAGCTGCAGCCAAAGCTATGTCCTCTATTCCAAACCTTGACAACCACACAGTCACATCACCTAGGGCTTCTATACCATTTATGCCCATAATAAAGCTAACATTCAAGAGCTTACAAGGCACCACAATCACCCCTACTGTCACAGATGCCCCTGAAAGCAATTGTATCTTTAATTTACCTCTTTCCAAACACTAGTAACTTTCACCACTTATAGTCATCACATTGACGTTCTTTTTTCCAGCTGGAGCACAGCATGGTGAACACAACACACTTTGTATATCCAGTATCCACCAGGGCATCACAGTCTACTTCATCAACAGACAAGCTAATCACAGGAAGAGTGCCTTTTACTGGCAATCTGGAGAGGACACTGGTGTTGGTGCCAACCCTCACAAGCCATTTCCCTGGCACGACGAAGCGATATGGTCCAGCCGCCTTCACTTGAAGCAGTGCACACTGCCACGGCCATCTTGACATCCACTACATCCAGGCAGACAATCACGGGCATAGTAGTTGAGCTGACACAGTATAAACAGCCACTACAGCATATCCAGAAAATGTTATGCCAGCACCGAGGTTTTCATCCACCCAACACAGCTCGAGCATGGCTCAGAATTTGATTAAGGTTCATATCTTCAAGCCACAAGCCAGCTTGAAGAATGTGACAAAGGAAGGCCAGCAACAAATGCACAGACTAAGCCAGCATCAGGCATTCCTCCAAAAAGCACAGCAAGCTGACGTAGATCTGCCAAATATATGTCAACCATCTTGCCATCATGAGGCCTGCGGCTAACAATTTGTAAGCAGCAAACTTGTCTGCACCAAAGGCTGAAGTGAGAGGAGCCTTTATCTTGTCATCACTGCTTAACTGTTGATACACAGCGAATGCTCCGCCAATGAGTCAAAGAGGACCGATGGTCTGCAGGTCATTAATTCCTCGCAGCCAGCAGACCAGCTCCAATTTATCAGTCCACTGCATCACAGATTGTGATCCCGATCAAACTCTGGTATAAGGCAAAGGTTCATGGTAAGACTGTCGGACCAAGATGGGGATCCTGCAAACTTCATCGCTGGTCACTTCATACAGGCCTTAGATAGCTTGTAGCAGTAGCTGAAGGTGGAAGGAGACAAGTGACTCTCAGACCTGCTTTATTCCTTTTGCCTCTGATACTACAAGCAAGACAGACATAATTTTTGGATCTTTTCACGAATCGAATAAATCCGCAACAAATACAATCATAAGAACTGAAACATCAAGAAATTAAATACCAATGCTTAACAATAATGACAATGTTTACACCCTTACCCTCATTCGCTCATACATACACACACACAAAACAATATTCGGTTTCTACTACCCTAATTCTGCTATACAAATGTTCCAAGTAGACACTCATTCACTCTCCAATTTTGGCTGACACTTTTACACTTTTTGGAGAGTTGGTACTCAAGTGGATCTTTTTTTTTATTTTTATTTTTTTTTTTTTTTTACCCTTGGCCGGCCCTCTTCCCTACATGAAAAAAAAAAAAAAGCAAGTACAATGAATGCTCACTTCTTTTTTCATGGTTCAGTTATCCCCCATTCATTTTTACACAGTTTGTCATTGAAACCTAAGCATTAATAAATGTTAAAGTAGGAAATCCCACTTAATCATGAAAAAACTGCCCATTTTACTTGATAAAATACAAGGTAAATCATGGCATGGGACTGAAAGTACTAATTTTGGGTTAGGCTGCAATTAAAACTACATCAGCAACATAGATAATAACAATAATGCTAATAATAATAATAATAATGTTGGCTATAATAATATGTATCCTAAGATAGTGTAAGAGTTAAAATCATGTATCTTAAGATAGTATAAGAGTTACTGGTGAGTAGCAGGTTACAATGGAGATGGGATGGTAACTGCGAAGCAGCTGGTCTGGGTGCCATGTGGCTCAGTGGCTGGCTGAGAGGTTGTTATCATCATTATGGCACACAATACATAATACTAGAATAGTAATAATATGAGGTATCTGTATCTTTAAGATCTCTAGATGAAGCAAAAAGTTCAGTTTTTAGTAGGGAAGTTGTAAAGATGGAGGGGATGGCGTGAAAGTTGTTGTGACTTGTGAGCACACAAAATCATACAAACACTCACACACACACACACACACACCAAGCATAAAGCATAAAGCCCAGGCCCTGTAAAACTACAACTAGGTAAATACAACTAGGTAAATACACACACACATACACACACACACACACTAAAAAATGGGGCAGAAGTATATGAGGATGCTGGAGATATAGCTGAAATTTTGAACGACAACTTTTCCAAAGTGTTTACAAAGGAGCATTTTATGGGAGGAAGGCCTACAGAAATAAGGCAAATGCAGGACATCATGGTTACTAAGGAAGATGTCAGGAAAATTATAAGCAATCTGGATATTAATAAATCAATGGGGCCTGATGGCATATCTGGGAGGTTGCTAAATGAATGTAAGGATCAATTGTTGAACCCCGTATTTGATATTGTGGAAACCTCCATACGAACAGGATTAGTCCCGAAAGAGTGGAAAAGAGCTGACATTGTGCCTATATATAAGAATGGTAGTAGGATGGAACCACTAAATTATAGACCAGTATCGTTAACTAGTATATTGTGCAAGGTATGTGAAGAAGTAATTAAAGCTAAGTGGAGTGAGTATCTAGAAAGTGAAAACATTCTGAGTGAAAGACAGTTTGGTTTCAGAAAAGGAAGATCGCGTATCCAATTTATTATGTTTTTATTCAAGAGTGACTGACATACTACAACATAGAGAGGATGGGTGGATGCTATCTACCTGGACTTGAGAAAGGCCTTTGATAAAGTACCACACAATAGACTGATGTGGAAACTAAAGATGATTGGAGGAGTAAATGATAAACTAGCAAAATGGATGGAAAATTACTTAAGTGGGAAGAGAAATGAGAACAGTGGTGAGAGGAAGGAAGTCCGAGTGGAAGAAGGTAACCAGTGGAGTTCCACAAGGGTCAGTGCTTGGTCCCATCATGTTTTTTATTTATGTTAATGATATGCCAGTAGGAATTGACAGTTACATGAACATGTTTGCAGACGATACTAAAATTATGAGGAGAGTAAAGAATGTGGAAGATTGTAACAAGTTACAGGAAGATCTTGATAAAATATATGAGTGGAGTAAGGAGTGGCAGATGGAATTTAATATAGACAAGACCCATGTTATGAAAATGGGAAGAAGTAGATACAGACCAAACTGAGATTACAGGCTGGGTGATGAGAAAATTAAAGAGACCAATGAGGAGAAAGACTTAGGAGTAACCGTGCAAAACACTTTGTCACCGGAGAAACACATTAACAAGATTTTTGAGAAAACATATAACATGCTTCAAAATATTGGCCTTGCATTCCACTACCTAGATGAAGGAATGATGAGGAAGATATTATGTACCTTAATAAGACCCCAGTTAGAATATGCAGCTTGTGTCTGGTCACCTCATATGAAGAAAAATGTGAAGAAGGTAGAAAGGGTACAGAGGCTGGCAACAAGGATGGTACCAGGACTCAGGGAGCTACACTATGAGGAAAGACTGAGGAAGCTGGGGCTGACCACATTAGAAAAGAGAAGAACAAGAGCAGACATGATAACTATGTATAAATTGGTGAACAAGATTGACACTCTGGACAGAGAGTTGATAAAGGTGACCACAAGTAATCAT
The DNA here is from genome assembly GCF_017591435.1 of Portunus trituberculatus. NCBI lineage: Eukaryota > Metazoa > Arthropoda > Malacostraca > Decapoda > Portunidae > Portunus > Portunus trituberculatus. Next base: position 7,249,422 of record NC_059293.1, read on the forward strand.
CTCCGAGGACATGGAAAAAAGCTAATAAAAGACATCTGTCTAAATGACGTGAGAAAATACAGTTTCCCGCATCGTAGCATTGATAAGTGGAATAAACTGAGCAGTGATGTCGATAAAAAGAAACACATAAGGAAGTTGGAGAGACTACAAAAAATGGTTACAAGAATGGTTCCAGAATTTGAAGGGATGACATATGAGGAGAGACTAAAGGCTATGATGAATCTACCAACCCTGGAACAAAGATGGGAGAGAAGATATCTGATACAAGTTTATAAATTGATCAAAAGAATGGACCAAGTGGATAATGAGAAACTGATCCTGAGAAAAAAATATGACATCTGAAGCACAAAATCGCATAGTAAAAAAGCTGAGAAAAGGAAGATGTCTGAGAGATGTTAAAAAATATACTTTCCCACAAAGATGTATTGAGACGTGGAACAGTTTAAATGAAGAATTAGTGTCTGCAACAAGTGTGCATACATTTAAAGTAAGATTGGATAAGTGTAGATATGGAAATGGGGCCACATGAGCATAAAGCCCAGGCCCTGTAAAACTACAACTAGGTAAGTACAACTAGGTAAATACACACACAAGATGCGGTCGAGGAAGGACGCACTGGCACCCTTCTGACAATCAGCTAATCTTCACTACGTACCTGTTGTACAATATTTACAGTAGCCTAGGCAGGTAGTGTGGACTCAATTTTTTCATGAAATCAATTATTAAGGAATCATGAGTAAAGAAGAGATTCCATCCAAATGCAGACATGAGACTAGGGAAAAAATGAAAGCTGAAGATGACTATGTTGGTGAGGGAGAGAGCGCATTTGTAGGTTTCGATACGACGAATACTTCACTACTTAGGAGAGTGGTGAAAATTGAACATAAACTAGATAAATTGATAAAGGAAAATATGGAAATGAAAGAGAATGAAGAACAGGAAAAAGAGTTTACAAAACTGAGAGAAAGGATAAAAAAAAAGTGGAAGAAAACAAAGCTAGGCTAAGAGTGGAAAACGGAGAACTAAAAAAGGAAGTAGCTAACTACAAGAAGCAGATGGAAAAAGGACTCAGTAAAGCCGAGAAAGAAAAAAAGAAGCTGAAAGATCTAGTAAACAAGGAAGAGGAAACAGTACAAAACGTGATTAAAAGAGAAGTACAAGCATGGAGAGTCTAAGGTAAGAAAGATAAGGCTGATTTTCAGGAGGTGATTCAAGAACAACTTCAAGAAAAAGAAGAAAATATTACAAACAAAATGATAGGAGTCCTCAAGACATAAGAAAATCTAGTTAGAGAAATTGCAGAAAAAAAAAGAGTGTAGTCGTATTTGGAATTAAAGAAAAAAATATAAAATATAGACCATGAAGAGAAAAAGAAAAAATTAAATCAGTCAAAGACCTACTGAAGAATCTAAACGACGAAGATAGGCAGAACTTAGAAGAGGAAGTAGAACAAATAAACAGAATGGGACCATATCAAGAAGGAAGAACGAGACCAATTACAATACTACTAAAATCACAAGCAGCAAAAGAAGAAATATTATATAGAACAACAAAACTTAGAGAAACAGAAGGCTGCAAGGATATTTATATAAAGAAAAATAGAAATGAGGAAGAAATAAAGAGATACAATGAACTGGCAGCAGCAGTAAGGGAAAAAAATAATGAAAGGTCAGAAGAGGAAAAAAAGGCATTTTTTTGGAAAATTCTAGGAGACAGGATAAGGAAATGGTATATAAACAAGAAGGAAGAGAAAAAAGTGGAACAACTTTAACTAAAAATGATAAAGGCAAGGGACTAAAAATGATGTATACGAACATAGATGGGGTTTTATCAAGTAAATTAGAATTACGAGATTACATAAAGAAAGAAAATCCGGATATTGTATGCCTGGCTGAGACAAAACTAAATGAGGTAATCAAAATAGACTTGGATAACAGGTATAATGTAGGGAGAAGAGACAGAGTGGGTAAAGAAGGAGGAGGAGTCATGATAATGTTAAGGAAGGAGATAGTGATAAACCAAGTGGAATGTCGGGAAGGAAAAGCAGAAGTATTGTATGTTAAGATGCATATTAATAAAAAAGTTAACAATCATTGTAACATATGTGCCACCAAAAACAAATTCATGGACCAATATAGATTATAAAGACATGATAGATGACACAATAAGGAGTCTAACAAGAATTGTTAAAGAAAAGAAAAAAGTTATATTAGTAGGAGATTTCATCTGTAAAGAAGTGGACTGGGAAAATTATGAAAGTGGTATGGGGGAAGAAGCCTGGAGAGAAAGATTCTTGAACCTAATGATACACAATATGATGGACCAGAGAGTAAAGGAATGCACAAGATTCAGAGGAAACGACGAGCTGGTGAGATTGGACCTAGCTTTTACAAGGGGTATACAAATGAATCATGATATAAGATTTAAGTGCCCATTGGGAAAGAGTGACCATGTAATATTAGAAATGGATATACAAGAGGGAAAGGAAGATAGAGACGATTCATACAAAGGAGACCAATTAAATTACAGAAAGGCTGATATTGAGAATCTCAAGAACTATTTTAAAAACGTAAACTGGGAGGAGATGGAAAACTCAGAGACGATGCAAGAGAAGTATAACTTATTTTTGGAAATATACAAAACAGGAGTCAGGGAATATGTCCCGAAATATAAACCTAAAGAAGAAGGAAAGAAAGATTGGTTTAATGCAAGGTGTGCTAAGGCAAAGAAGGAAAGAGATGGAGATAGAACATGGAAAAGGAGGAGAAAGAAAAAATCCAGCAAATAAGGAAAACTTCAAGGCAGCGAGAAATGAATATGTTAAGGTGAGGAAGGAAGAGGAAAACAACTTTGAAAATGACATTGTCGAAAAATGTAAGGAGCAACCAAAATTGTTCTACAGATTCTTAAATGGAAAAATTAGGCAAAGAGAAACAATAGACAGGTTAAAAGGAGAGAACGGGATGGTAGAAGACCCAAAAAGTATGGCAGAACTATTAAATAATAAATTCCACGAAGTCTTTACTAAAGAATCCAAATTTGAAAGACCACAGGGTAATAGAGAGACAATCTATATGAAAGAGATTAAAGTAACCAAGCTTGGAATAAAAGAGTTAATGAAGGAACTGGATGAAGAGAAGACAATGGGACCAGATGAAGTCTAAGGAAGAATACTGAAAGAATGTAGGGAAGAACTAGCAAGTCCTATATACAACATCATAAAATGCTCAACAGAAATTGGATCAGTACCAGTAGAATGGAAATGAGCTGAGGTGGTTCCCATATATAAGAGCGGAAGGAAGGAAGAATCATTAAATTACAGACCAGTATCACTAACTAGTGTAATATGCAAGATGTGTGAAAGAATAATAAAGAAACAATGGATCGAGTTCCTTGAAGACAACAAATTAATATTAAATACCCAATTTGGTTATAGAAAAAGATGGTCATGTGTAACTAATTTATTGAGTTTCTATTCTAGAACAGTTGATAGAGTACAAGAGAGGGAGGGATGGGTTGACTGTATTTATTTGGATTTAAAAAAGGTGTTTGACAAAGTGCCACATGCAAGATTACTATGGAAATTAGAGGAGAAAGATGGCTTAAAAGGAAGCACATTCAGATGGATAGATAATTATTTGAGGGGGAGAGAAATAAGGACGGTAGTTAAAGATATGAAGTCCAAGTGGAGAGCAGTAGAAAGCGGAGTGCCACAGGAGTCAGTACAGTAATACTCCGCTTAACGAACAGGATAGGGGGTGTCATAGCTGTTCGTAGAGCAAAAATTCGTTAAACGGACGTAATTTTCCCATAGGAAATAATGGAAATTGGGGGATGCATTCTGGGCTGGTCCCCAACATACCACATGGGTAAAAAAAAAAATAAATAAATAAAAAATAATATATATATATATATATATATATATATATATATATATATATATATATATATATATATATATATATATATATATACAGTAAGGTCCCGAGTTACGTCAGAGTTACGTTCCTGAAATTTCATTATCGCGACCTCAGATGCCTGCTATCACACGCCCAGCCATGACGTCATGGGATATCTTAGCGCTCATTGGCCAAAACCGCCTTTATGCCAAGATCAATTCGGCTATCGCGCTTTCGGCTATGGGCGGCTATTTCGGCCCCAATTGGGGGCGATAGCCGAGGGTTAAGTGTGTATATATATATATATATATACAGTAAGGTCTTAGTTTACGTCAGAGTTACGTTTCTGAAACATGACGTAAGTCGATTTTGTACGTAACTCGAGTTTCCGTACATTTCAAAGCATATTATCGAGTTTTCAACCAATCATTGTTTATGGTCATTCAGGTAAGTTAAAGGTTATATTGTTATATTATTTACAACTATGTAGGAATATGAAACACAAGCTTGTTTTTGTTGTTGATTAGGGCCACGAACGCGAAGGACTGCAGGTTGCCAAGATGGGTGGACGCCTGAGGCCGCCAGGAGGGTGGGCAGGTCGAATTTTGTGACGCCCACAGAGCGGGCAGCTGGGAGCGTAGTAGAAGCGTGGGCAGTGGGGCAGGAAATGCAATAGGAAAGGGCAATAGTGATCAGCAGACAGGCGCAGACGGTGCAAGTCAGCTGCGAGTGTCATGTGGCCCAGGCGAAGGCTCCGGAGTTGTTATTGTTGTGATGGGTGTGCGAGCCCTCAAGGTCGTCAACCTCCCCGTTGTCATGGTAACAGGCTTTCCATTTTCTTCTTCCCTCCCTCACACACAGCTGCTGCCTCCCTTCTCATGTCTTTTAATTATGTCCTCTTTTTCTTGTAGCATAATGGTTTTCCTTTTCTTAGCATCACTGCTGTCACTAAGGAGTTTTCTCTTTGGTGCCATTGAGCAAGATACTAAGAACTTGAGTCAGTAAACGCAGAAGTAGGATAACACTCTTGCCAGGGGCGATGGTGTGATGGAACTGAGGCAGGGTGTTATTGTATTCAAGCGTGAGGCAGGCAGTGTGACGGGTAACCACCAACAATAACAATAAATTCCGCGCTTTACGATTTATAAATTTTCAATTTTTTTAATCTTAAATTGCCTTATAGTGGACTGACGTAACTACGAGTTTGACATAACTCGAGACCGACGTAACCCAGGACTTTACTGTGTGTGTATATATATATATATATATATATATATATATATATATATATATATATATATATATATATATATATATACGTTTGACAGCATATTGGGCCACCGTTGTACCACTATTTTTATGATGTCATATGAGTCATTGGAAGTTAGAGGAGCTACGTACAAATTCTCTCACATTCTTGCATTTATGTTCACAAAACATTTCTATTAGCTTTTTACAAACCTTGTATCCAAGAAAGTATTGTTTTGTAATGCATAAAGTGAAATCTTACATGGAATACCAAAAAATAAAGCAGGGATGAGATGAGCCACAGACGAAGCGAGAGACTCGCAGCGACTCGGCCACTTCATCTTCTTGTGACCCTTTTAGCCTGCGTGTTGTCTTTCCCCATGATATTTGTTTGCACTCCTTTATTGCCTGCTATAATGGATATCATATCTTAGTACAGTAAGCCCCCGAATTTAGCAAAATCCAGCTTAGCGAAACCCTTATTTAGCGACTGTCTAGAAAAGGGCCAAGCCCTCAAGTTTAGCAATTTTCTTTCATATTTAGCGAATGTACCGCGCTAAACTGTCTCGCCTCCCGCTCGCTCTGAGCCAATTGTCCCGCCTCCCGCTCACTCTGAGCCAATCGCGAGTCTGTTTGGCTGTAACGTCAGCCCCACAGTGTCTCAGACATTCCCGCTCGACACTTGAGCTATTAATCCAGCGTGTGAACTCATTTTTTGTACTCCCGTCCTCGCTGTTTAGCGAGTTTCGCTATCATCATGGCCTCCACTAGCCCCTCCTACTTGGGAACGTCGATAGACATTCATCACGCAAGACTCGGGGCACGTCAATCAACGTTTGGGCGTTTTGGGCTATATTTTGGCTATTTTCTTCCCATTTTCTTTGCTTGTGAGTTGGCAACACTCATCGGGAGTAAACATGTGCTATAGGTCTAAGGTCAGTGTGTCACCAACTTCCACGATGGATGGTGAGAGCGAAAGTGATTCCACGGTGTCCGGTTCCGTCACCTCTCCAGCGCGCCTTACTTCTACACCTTGGGTCTCTCGTCATGTTGTGGGGAGACAACTTTTGAATGAGAGTGGTATCGAAAGGACATTAAAATTAACAGTTTCTACAATAATAGAAAGCGAAGATAGCAATGTTCTAGGCTCTGATATGGATATAAGAGGTTCAGCCACCGAGGGGGAGGACATTTTACCACCATCACCAGAGAGAGAGAGAGAGAGAGAGAGAGAGAGAGAGAGAGAGAGAGAGAGAGAGAGAGAGAGAGAGAGGATACAAGGGGCCCGTTTTCTATTACTGTAACCAAGGCCGCTGGCGCCGATCGGATGCAAGGCCACGTACACCGATTATACCACCTCATTCAACCTGTGATATTTTGGTAACCATAGCATCTAGAGACTTCTGGTTTTTTTGCATTGCAAAGAGAAAGAGTTGCTTGTGGGCAGAACACCATTTGTACTCACTCGTTTCTTGAATTTCCAATTGTAATCAGTATGTATTTTGTGCGTTTCTCACCAAACTTCCCGAGTTAGCGTGAGCGAAAAACCAAACGTCCCCGAGTTTTAGGGGCTAGTGGTTCGGGAGGTGCTGATTCTCGTAAAGGTGGCAATGTTGCAGCTGTAAATGGGGACTCGAAATGGGGACTTTGGGCGGACGAAAGACTGATTGGTATTTTTCCCTATTTAAAGTAGTATTCAAATTTGGCGAAGTTCCAATTTAGTGATGGTTTCGGCAGACTAATAGGATTGCTAAATGTGGGGGCTTACTGTATTCATATACGCTCATGCCACGAGGATAACCTTGACTCCATGACACTGAGTGATAGTGAATTACTAATGAAATATCACGATATTTCATAAGTAATTCACTATCACTCAGTGCCACAGAGTCAAGGTTATCCTCGTGGCATGAGCGTATAAGAATACTAAGATATGATATCCATTATAGCAGGCAATAGAGGAGTGGAAACAAATATCATGGGGAAAAACAACACACAAGCTAAAAGGGTCACAAGAAGAAGAAGCGGCCGAGTCGCCGCAAGTCTCCCGCTTCATCTGTGGCTCATCTCATCTCTGCTTTATTTTTTGGTATTCCATGTAAGATATCACTTTATGCATTACAAAACAATCCCTTCTTGGGAGCAAGGTTTGTAAAAAGCTAATAGAAATGTTGTTTAGTGAACATAAATGCATATATAAAACAGTAACCTCAGAGCAATCTGATAGCAACCTTGTCACCGTCCCTCGAAGCGTTCATGGATGCCATTTCACATCAAGAGGTTGCTCTGACGTTGTTTAAAGAATTTTGGATCCAGCTCCAGGAGCGGTAGAGACAGAGGCGGGGAGCCAGCCAATCACAGCTTCACTGTGATTGTCTCCTTTACCCGGCAAATTCAAACCCAGAAAATTCACCAGAACAAATGTGGTTGTACGTTATGCGGACTTTTGGTCTAACTTTATATAGTATGTTAAACCAGAAATTTGTTAAACGAACGTTCATTAAGCGTAGTATTACTGTATTGGCACCAATACTTTTCCTCATTTATATTAACGACATGCCAGAAGGAGTGAACAGCTACATAAATCTGTTTGCAGATGATACGAAACTGTGCAGAGTTATAAAGCAAAAAGAGAATTGTGAAATACTGCAAGAAGACCTAAATAAGATCTGGGAATGGAGCAAAAAGGGAGATATGGAATTCAATGTGAACAAAAGCCATGTCATGGAAATGGGAAAGAGTGAAAGACGACCCGTGGGAATCTATAAGATGGGAGATGGAGTAGAACTGGAGAAAGTAAAAAAGGAAAAGAACTTAGGAGTGACGATGGAAGAAAACAATCAACCGGCAAGCCATATTGATAAAATTTTTAGAGAAACATATAATTTGCTAAGGAATATTGGAGTAGCATTTCACTACATGGACAAAGAAATGATGAAGAAATTGATAAGTACTATAATAAGACCCAAATTGGAATATGCAGGAGTAGTGTGGACCCCTCATAAAAAGAAGCACATAAGGAAGTTGGAGAGACTACAAAAAAATGGCTACAAGAATGGTTCCAGAATTTGAAGGGATGACATATAAGGAGAGACTAAAGGCTATGGATTACCAACCCTGGAACAAAGAAGGAAGAGAGATCTGATACAAGTTTATAAATTGATCAACGGAATGGACCAAGTGGATAATGAGAAACTGATCCTGAGAGAAGAATATGACATCCGAAACACAAGATCGCATAGTAAAAATCTGAGAAAAGGAAGATGTCTGAGAGATGTTAAAAAATATAGTTTCCCGCAAAGACGTATTGAGACGTAAAACAGTTTAAATGAAGAAGTAGTGTCTGCAATGAGTGTGCATACTTTTAAAGTAAGATTGGATAAGTGTAGATATGGAAACGGGGCCACATGAGCATAAAGCCCAGGCCCTGTAAAACTACAACTAGGTAAATACAACTAGGTAAATACACACACACACACACACACACACACACACACACACACACACACACACACACACACACACACACCAAGTGGATAATGAGAAACTGATCCTGAGAGAAGAATATGACACCCGAAGCACAAGATCGCATAGTAAAAAGCTGAGAAAGGGAAGATATCTGAGAGGTATTAAAAAATATAGTTTCCCGCAGAGATGTATTGAGACGTGGAACAGTTTAGATGAAGAAGTAGTGTCTGCAACGAGTGTGCACACTTTTAAAGTAAGATTGGATAAGTGTAGATATGGAGACGGGGCCACACGAGCATAAAGCCCAGGCCCTGTAAAACTACAACTAGGTAAATACAACTAGGTAAATACACACACACACACACACACACACACACACACACACACACACACACACACACACACACACACACACACACACCTCTTAACTATAGACCTGTGTCTTTAACAAGTGTGGTCGGTAAGATTTGTGAGAGGGTGATAAAGAAATATTGGATACGGTTCCTGGAGGATCATAAGTTATTATCGGATCATCAATTTGGCTTTAGGAAAGGGAGGTCATGTGTAACAAATCTACTGAGCTTTTATTCAAGAGTGGTTGACAAAATACAAGAGAGAGAGGGATGGATGGACTGTGTATATTTGGATTTAAAGAAAGCTTTTGACAAGGTACCTCACATGAGACTGTTATGGAAATTAGAGATTTATGGAGGACTGAAAGGAAAAGTGTTAAAGTGGATGGAAAACTACTTGAGATGGAGGGAGATGAGAACAGTAATAAGGGATGCAAAGTCGGACTGGTTGGTGGTGGAGAGTGGAGTCCCACAAGGCTCAGTGCTGGCACCAATACTTTTCCTTGTATATATTAATGACATGCCAGAGGGAGTAAACAGTTATATTAATTTGTTTGCGGATGATGCGAAGTTGTGTAGGTGTGTGAAGAGTGAAGAAGATTGTGAAATTTTACAGGCAGATCTGGATAAGATTTGGGAGTGGAGCAAGAGGTGGCAAATGGAATTTAATCTGAGCAAAAGTCATGTGATGGAGATGGGGAAGAGTGGAAGACGGCCAAGAGGGTCATATAAGATGGGTGAAGAAGTAGTGTTGAAAAAGGTGGAAAAGGAAAAGGATTTGGGAGTGATAATACAAGACCATGGGCAGTTTGAGGCTCATATTGATAAGATGTTTGGAGAAACGTATAATTTGATAAGAAATTGGATTAGCCTTCCATTATATGGATAAAGATATGATGAAGAAATTAATTAGTACGGTAATTAGACCAAGATTGGAATATGCTGGAGTGGTTTGGTCCCCTTATAAAAAGAAGCATATAAGGAAGTTGGAGAGATTGCAGAGAATGGCAACAAAAATGGTTCTGGAATTGGCAGAAATGACCTATGAGGAGAGATTAAAAGAAATGAATTTGCTTACCTTGGAACAAAGAAGAGAAAGAGGAGATTTAATACAGGTTTATAAACTGTTGAACGGACTGGATGAAGTGGATAATGAGCAAATGATGTTGAGAGAGGAAAACTTAAATAGAACTACAAGATCGCATAGTAAAAAGATAGCCAAGGGAATATGCTTGAAGGATGTGAAGAAATATAGTTTCCCACAAAGATGTGTGGAGGTGTGGAATGGTTTGAGTGAGGAGGTGGTGTCAGCGAGGAGTGTGCATAGTTTTAAAGGAAAGTTGAATGTGTGTAGATATGGAGACGGGGCCACACGAGTATGATACCCAGGCCCTGTAAAATTACAACTAGGTGAATACAACTAGGTGAATACACACACACACATTGGATAAGTGTAGATAAGGAGATAGGGCCACATGAGCATAAAGCCCAGGCCCTGTAAAACTACAACTAAGTAAATACAACTAGGTAAATACACACACATCTCGTCTAAAACTATTTACACTAAAATCATATGGATATAGAATGATAGTAATGTTAGGTATCTGAAAAATAAAGGTCAGTAGATGAGGTAATGGCAAAAGAGGGCAGTGTGAAGGGGGAAGCCAGAGATAGTGGGAGGCAGATAGGGTATGTTTTGTGGCATTTACCTAGTTGTATTGTACAGGGTTTGAGCGGGGCTCATGGTGTCCTGCTTCCATGTCTCCTTTTGTCTAATTTCCCCTTAAAATTATGCACATTATGTGCTATAACAACTTCATTATTCAATCAATTCCACTTCTCCACCATTCTGTACGGAAAACTGTATTTTCCAATATCCTTCACACTCTGCCTCATCCTGATCTTCTTTACATGTCCTCTTGTCCTTCTATTTTCCTCTGTCACCAGCACTAGGTCTTCCTAGTGCTGGTCTTCCTTTCAATGCCATTGACTATCTTGTACAATGTTATTGGGTTGTTCTCTTCTATCTTGTAAAGTTGGTAGTCCCATTTCCTTCAATTGTTCTCCATATGTTAGGTCCTTTAGTTCCAACACCATCTTCTGTATCCTTCCTAATCTTCTTATATACTTTTTAGAGCATGGAGACCACACCATTGCTGCATATTCCAGCTTTAGATGAATAATGCTTGTGATGATTTTTTTTCCATCATATCTTTGTCCATGTATTGAAATGTCACTCTTATATTAGTCAACATTTTATATGATAATCCAAATATAATGCTTATGTGTTTTTTGGGGCTCAGATTTTCCTGTATAATCACTCCCAGTTCTTTTTCCTCCTTAGTCTTCATTATTTGTTCCTTTCCCATCAAACAGTTCCATAACGGTCTTCTCTTATTCTTCCCTAGTTTCATTATGTGACATTTCTTGGCAATAAACTTCAATATCCACTTCTTACTCCACTCATAGATTTTGTTCATATCTTCCTGTAACAGCAGACAGTCCTCCCTGGTTTTGATAAATCTTAGCAGCTTTGCATCATCAGCAAATAAATTAACATAACTGTTCTACCTGTCAAAGGATAGGTAGGACCCATTGTACATAAGTATATCAATCATTATAGAAACCTGATGCAATCTTTTGTAATGTGGTGCGACACCTCTGAATGCTGACCTCACCTTTTACTTAAACAGGGGTTGCACGCACTTCTTTATTTTATGAAACAAAACAAGTAATTTGTTGCATTCATGATTGACTCAAATAAATAAAAAAATAATAATATAATCTCTATAGGTAGGATGCATTTTATCTAGGTATCACTACCAGCTAGAAATAAATATAATGAAGGACACAATACACCCAGTTGAGATTTTCCCTTGTCACATGACCAACGCCTTGTGTCAGCACCTTAAGGCTGGGCGCAGTAGGCTCCAGCAGAGAAGTGAGAGTATTAGCCGGCGACTGGGAAGTGCAGGGTGTGTCAATTATGTGTGTGCATCTAACCTGTGTGCTGTCGGGAATTAAGTGATTCTATGAACTCAGTGACATTACGAACACTTACCCGAGTTTAAAACACGTTTTCCATATATTCTTGTACGTTGTGTATGGACAGCACTTGTAAATCTGTACATAATATACAAACTTTTATATACTGAGTTTTCCTTCTACACCTGGGTTGCTTAAGAACACCAAAACTACCAGTGAAACCAATCAGCTGAACAACAGAAAAAAACAATAAATTTAATAACTTAATGTGGGCCTACAGAATCTACAGTGGCCTGCTACCCAAACAAAGTTAAGCCTTCTGTACATAAAAAGGCTTAACACTGTTTACCCCAATGTGAATGTTGTTTACATAAATATGAAACACAATAGTGGCTAACACTGACCATTGTGGCCCACCACTTGTTACTTTACCCCAAGATGAGTATATATCTCTGATCACAGTTCTCATCTTCCTATCCTTCAAATAATCTCTTGTCCATTCTAGCAAAGTTCCTTGAAGTCCTCCTATGTTCTCTAGTTTCCAAAGTAGTCTTCCATGAGGGACTTTATCAAAAGTCATTTTTTATGTCCAGGTATACTGTGTCCACCCATCCATCTCTGTTTTCCAGTCCTTCTATTACTCTCGAGTAGAAACTTAATAAGTTCAACACACATGACTGTCCTATCCTGAACCCATACTGTCTGCCCAATATGACTTGTTCTTCTTCCAGATGTTTAGCCCATTTTTCTTTGAAAATTATTTCACAGAACTTCCCTACAACACTTGTAAGTGACACCAGTCTGTAATTTAATAGCTCAGTTGCCTTTCCTCCTTTAAATATCAGTTTTATGTTGACTCTCTTCCATTCTAGTGGAAATTTCCCTTCATTTACTAAACTTGTAATTATTTCCCAAATTGGATCCAACAGTTGCTCTTTACATTCTTTTAGCACCCAGACTGATACACCATCTGGCCCCATTGCTTTTCTGACATCCAAATTATTTAATAATCTTATAATATCCTCTTTGTGCACCGTGATTTCCTGTAATCCTTGCAATGCAATGTCCTATTTGGTTCTGTAAAATCGTCTTCTACAGTGAACACAATTTTGAAGCTCTCATTCATTATTTCACACATTTCATTCTCTGCTTGGTATGTCTTCCCTCCTTTAATTATTTTTTCTAATGTTTCCTTGTTCTTCATTTTTCCATTTAAAAATTTGTAGAAAAAGCTTGGGTTTATCTTTGCCTTTATGCACCACATCTTTCTCAAAGTTTCTTTCTTCCTCTCTCCTTACTCTAATATATTCATTTCTCGCACTCTTATACTGATGTCTGTTATTGTCATTTCTCTACTTTACACATTTCTTCCAAGCTTTATCTTTTGCCTTTTTAGCTTCTGTGTATCTAGCATTGTACCAAGCATGTATTTTTTTCTGAACTCTATAAAAAGGTACATATTTCTTTACTCCTTCGTTATATTTTTGTAAAAATATTTCATTTTCCCTTGTATTGTTCTTTCGTACATAATGTTTCTCCATTCAACATCAGCAAAAAATTTCCTTAATTTTTCAAAATCTGCCCTTGCATAATTTAATATTTCTTTTTTGTAATCATCTTTGTATCTTGTCCTATCCTCCTCCTGTATTTCCAGCTTTAATGTCACATGATCACTTCATCCCATAGGACTATGGTATTGCATGCTGGAAGGGAGCTCTGGTTTCTTTGTGAACACTAGGTCAAGCATCAATGGTTCTTCTTCCCTCCCTGTACCTTGTTGACTCCTCTATCCACTGGTCCATTGTATCTACCATGATCAACACTAACACCTCCTCACTCCATTGTCCAGCATTACCCATTACTTCCATCTCTCTCCAGTTTATCTTTTTTTTACATTTAAACTCTCCAGTATTCTTCCATCTCTTCTTATCATATTATCTAATTCTAAGCACTTAATCACCTCTCTATGCATATCTTTATGTTCCTTAGTTCCCCATGTATTTGTCTTAGGTAGCACATATGTACCGTATTTTACGGCTTGCAAGACGCTGCATCTTGGAAGACTCACCCTAATATTTGAAAGAAATTTCTAAGAAAAAAAAAGTCATTCTCATACAAGAACACATTCACCATATACCCGACCACTGAACACAAAAACATCAAAAGCAAGGGGTCTGCAAGACACTATTGTTTCACCACTCATTACAAATTTGCTGGAGCACTCACCACAAATTTACAACTATGTAAATAAAAACACAATAGGTAAATACGTATACACAGTGAAACAGTCCATCTCTTCTTGTTTTAATGGTGAGTGACAACATGTATTGGACGTATTGTTTACATTACGGAATCACTTGTCCAGTCGCCCAAACCGAACACGTCAGTGCTGCAGTTTGTATTTATTTTATATTGCAGTAGTGCTTCACAAGCTTTATCAATGTGAATACAATTTACAAGTGGAGTTTTGACTCTTGCTTGAACGAGTAAGCCATTTGGATGTTAATAAAGGTATAAAGGCACCTGGCATGTGTATGCATTCGTGTGCATGTGCGTGTGTGTGTTGCAATGAGACGAGGGAGCGGCCCATTTTCTCCACACACCGAGTATGCTGCACGAAGGATTATGGTGTATTGGAAATACTTGAGTTTACATAATATAAAAGGCTGAATTAAATAGTACTTAAGCTAACATCATAATGTAGTGACTCAACATACAAATCCAGGTCGCTATCGGTCAAGTGTCCAATCTCACTTGAGGTTGGATGTTGTTGTACAATACAACATTCGTCTTGGAAGACGCACTAATATTTTTCAGGGTATTTTTTAGGAAAAAAAAGTGCATCTTGTAAGCTGTAAAATATGGTAACTGATTTTTTCTTTCAATTCCTCTGTTTTGATTGTTACTCCTATTACTTCCACCTTGCCCTCACCATATTGTACATCCTCCACACAATTATCATCATGAACCATTATTAACACTCCTCCTCCCCCTTTACCCTTCCTGTTTCTTCTCCAGCTATTATATCCCTCCTTTTTAAAGTTAACATAGATCTTGTTCCGAGGGGTCTCCAAGCACACAGGTTCGAATCCTGTCCACGGTTCGAGTGTAGGCTGGGCTTCCTCACTCAGGGCAACGGTTTCCTAGCTGGTAGGCTTTGAGATAGGAGGTACCCCAAAAAGTATCCCCTTTAGCCCATAAATTCCAGTGAAAAGCCCACATGGTACAAATTAAAAAAAATCCCTAACATCCAACACCCTGGATAACAACCCATCTATATTAGTATAAGTCACTCTTAATTTTTTGCCTCCTCCACAACCTCCTCCTTCTTCCATAGGTACCACTTTTTTAGTCATATACCTAGAACCCTTCAATAGAAATTCTTTTTCTCAATCTCTGTTCTTTTCTCATTTTTTTTTCCTTAGCTTTATATCTTAGCATTTTCTCTTATTCCCTCTCCTCTAGGTTCATATCTCTTTTTATCCATATACAGTATATCTTTATGTTCAGTATCATCGGCCAGCTTCCTTCTCCTTGTTATAATTTCCTCCTTCACCACCTCCGATCTCATTCTCACTTTCATTGGTCTCCTATCCCCTTCACTAAATCTTCCTAACCTAAGCACTTCCTCCACCTCCTAGTCCAGATCCTGTGTGCTGTCTTGGACCTGTTTGATAATAGTTTTGACCAATTCTTTCTCTTCATGCTCTCTCATGAACTTGTTTGGATTTTTTTTCAGTCATCCCAAAAATCAAGAAACATTTCCTCTTATCCACTTTATCTCTCACTAGCTCTTCTGTCTCCTTAATTACTTGTATAGCAGCATCATTTGTTTTTTTCTGAATTTGTCTTTTTACTACCTCTGAAAATTCAAGTTTTCCTCTTCCTGTTCTTGCTTCCACGCATTTTGTAATTACTTCAGCTTGTTTTCATCTAATCCATTTTCTACTCCAGGGGTGTCAAACTCAAATTCACAGTGGGCCAAAATTAAGCCGTGAAGTAAAGTCATGGGCCAAACTCGATATTTATTGAAAAATTAACTGCAACTGATATGTAATGTTTAACCTTTTCATATGGAAACAAACTTTAGTTTTGCTTAAACACAGAATCTGGTATTCATTTCTCATTTAAAAAAATATATAAAGTATGTCTCTCCCCGTATCCTTTCAAGTTCCTTTTTAAAGTAAACCTTTTTCAAAGCCAGCAACAAAAGAACCAAAAATAATAATCTAATTTAATAAAAATCCAACATTTCAACTATTAACAGACCCTGCATTGCAGTAGAAAAAGTGCATAAGAAACAGATATATTCAAGCTCAGTTTGCTACACTCTGATTTACTCAGCACATTGGTCTGAGCCAGATACCTGGCATCTTTTCTTAGATGCAACTTCATCAATGTCTGGGGTCAGGCTCTGAGCTGAGGAAAGCCTCAGGACGGAGTGAAGGTGTTCATCAGGCTGTAGAAGGCCTATAATAGCAAAGCATTGTGGGATTTGTAGTATTAGCGACACAGTACATACCGCGGGCCAGCTCTAATGCACATTTGATATGATCTCGCGGGCCAATTATAATTACAACAAGGGCCAAATTTGGCCCGCGGGCCTGAGTTTGACACATGTGTTCTACTCTGTCCTCAATCCCATCCTGTACTTTTTTCTGTAGGCTCCATAAGAAGTCTTCGTAGCCATGACATGTAGCCTTTAGTATATCATTTTGTTTCTTTATCTCCTGTATCCCCTCCTTTAATCCCTGGTTGATCACACTGACCTTCTCACATTCGACTAATCTCAGTCTCAGCTCAGTGTTTTCCATTATCAGTCTGTCCTGCTTGTCCATTAAACTCAACATCACTTCCTTCATGTACCTTATCTCTCTTTGCACGTTTATCAACCTCCTCACATTGCCTCTTTCAACTCTAATTCCAGAAAAGTCCTTATCCATATTATCCTCAGTCAATCTCTTCAGTCAAACAGGTGTTGCAATAAATCGCTGATTATCACAACCTGGTGTTTGTTTTGATGTCATACATCTGGCCGCGCCATCCAGTTCCATTCTTCTCCCCATTTTTCTGTTCATACGGTATCCAAATCTTATTTAATATGGAGACAGGAGAACCCTATGGTCCATTACCTTACTGTATGTATGTCTTGGTCAGCTTCTAAAGCTTGCTGAAGTATTTCCTCTAGGACTTGCTTCACAATATATTAACAGTGTGGCATCAGGTGTGTGCATGTGTATGTGTATTTACCTAGTTGTAGTTTTACAGGGCCTGGGCTTTATGCTCGTGTGGCCCCATCTCCATATCTACAATTATCCAATTTTTCTTTAAAACTATGTACACTCATTGCTGACACCACTTCCTCACTCAAACTGTTCCAAGTTTCAACACATTTTTGCGGGAAACTATATCTTTTAACATCTCTCAGACATCTTCCCTTCCTCAGTTTATTACTATGCGATCTTGTGCTTCTTATGTCATATTCTTCTCTCAGGATTAGTTTCTCATTATCCACTTGATCCATTCCGTTATCAATTTATAAACTTGTATCAGATCCCCTTTCTCTCTTCTCTGTTCCAGGGTTGGTAGATCCATAGCTTTTAGTCTCTCCTCATATGTCATCCCTTTAAATTCTGGAACAATTCTTATAGCCATTTTTGTAGTCTCTCCCATTTCTTTATGTTTCTTTTCATGGGGTGTCCACACAACTCCTACATATTCTAATCTGGGTCTTATTTTAGTACTTATCAATTTCTTCATCATTTCTTTACCCATGTAGTGAAATGCTACTCCAATATTCCTTAGCAAATTATATGTCTCTCTGAAAATTCTATCAATATGGCTTACCGGTTGATTGTTTTCTTCCATCGTCACTTTTCCTTTCTAACTTTCTCTAGCTCTATTCCATCTCCCATCTTATAGATTCACACAGGTCGTCTTTCACTCTTTCTCATTTCCATGACATTGCTTTTGTCCACATTGAATTCCAGTTCCCACTTTTTACTCCATTCCCAGATCTTATTTAGGTCTTCCTGCAGTATTTCACAATCCTCTTTTTGCTTTATAACTCTGCACAGTTTCATATCATCCGCAAACAGATTTATGTAGCTGTTCATTCCTTCTGGCATGTCGTTTATATATATATGAGGAAAAGTATTGGTGCTAATACTGATCCCTGAGGCACTCCACTTTCTACTGCTCTCCACTTGGACTTCATATCTTTAACTACCGTCTTTATTTCTCTCCCCCCTCAAATAATTTTCCATCCATCTCAATGTGCTTCCTTTTAAACCACCCTTCTCCTCTAACTTCCACAGTAATCTTGCATGTGGCACTTTGTCAAATGCCTTTTTTAAAACCAAGTAAATATAGTCAACCCATCCCTCTCTCTCTCTATTGTACTCCATCAACTATTCTAGAGTAGAAACTCAGTAAATTATATACACATGACCATCTTTTTCTAAAACCAATATTGGCTATTTCATATTAATTTGTTGTCTTCAAGGAACTCGATCCATTGTTTCTTTATTATTCTTTCACACATCTTGCACATTACACTAGTTAGTGATACCGGTCTGTAATTTAAAGGTGTGCATGTGTATTTACCTAGCTGTATTTACCTAGTTGTAGTTTTACAGGGCCTGGGCTTTATGCTCGTGTGGTCCCGTCTCCATATCTACACTTATCCAATTTTTCTTTAAAACTATGTACACTCTTTGCTGATACCACTTCCTCACTCAAACTGTTCCAAGTCTCAACACATCTTTGCGGGAAACTAAATTTTTTAACATCTCTCAGACATCGTCCCTTCCTTAGTTTCTTACTATGCGATCTTGTGCTTCTAAAGTCATATTCTTCTCTCAGGATCAGTTTCTCATTATCCACTTCATCCATTCCGTTAATCAATTTATAAACTTGTATCAGATCCCTCTCTCTTCTCTGCTCCAAGGTTGGTAGATCCATTGCCTTTAGTCTCTCCTCATATGCCATCCCTTTAAATTCTGGAACCATTCTTGTAGCCATTTTTGTAGTCTCTCTAATTTTCTTATGTGTTTCTTTTTATGGGAGTCCACACAACTCCTGCATATTCCAATCTAGGTCTTATTTTAGTACTTATCAATTTCTTCATCATTTCCTTGTCCATATAGTGAAATGCTACTCCAATATTCCTTAGCAAATTATACGTCTCTCTGAAAATTCTATCAATATGGCTTACCGGTTGATTATTTTCTTCCATTGTCACTCCCAAGTCCTTTTCCTTTTTACTTTTTCTAGTTCTACTCCATCTCCCATCTTATAGATTCCCACTGGTCGTCTTTCACTTTTTCCCATTTCCATGACATGGCTTTTGTCCACATTGAATTCCATCTCCCATTTTTGCTCCATTTCCAGATCTTGTTTAAGTCTTCCTGTAGTATTTCACAATCCTCTTTTGTTTAATGACTCTGCACAGTTTCGCATCGTCCGCAAACAGATTTATGTAGCTGTTCACTCCCTCTGGCATGTCATTTATATATACGAGAAAAAGTATTGGTGCCAATACTGACCCCTGTGGCACTCCGCTGTCTACTGTTCTCCACTTGGACTTCATATCTTTAACTATCGTCCTTATTTCTCTCCCCCTTAAGTAATTCTTCATCCATCTCAATGTGCTTCCTTTTAAGCCACCCTTCTCCTCTAACTTCCATAGTAATCTTTCATGTGGCACTTTATCAAAAGCCTTTTTTAGATCTAAATAAATACAGTCAACCCATCCTCTCTCTCTTGTACTTTATCAACTATTCTAGAGTAGAAACTCAATAAATTTGTCACACATGACCGACCTTTTCTAAAACCAAATTGGCTATTTGATAATATTTTGTTGTCTTCAAGAAACTCGATCCATTGCTTCTTTATTACTTTTTCACACATCTTGCATATTACACTAGTTAGTGATACCGGTCTGTAATTTAAAGGTTCTTCCTTCCTTCCGCTCTTATATATGGGAACCACCTCAGCTCTTTTCCACTCCACTGGCACTGTTCCATTTTCTATTGAGCATTTTATGATGTTGTATATTGGACTTGCTAGTTCTTCCCTACATTCTTTCAGTATTCTGCCTGAGACTTCATCCGGTCCCATTGCCTTTTCCTCATCCAATTCCGTCATCAACTTTTTATTTCAAGCTTGGTTACTTTAATCTCTTTCATATAGACAGTCTCTCTATTACCCTGTGGTCTTTCAAATTTGGATTCCTTAGTAAAGACCTCATGAAATTTACTATTTAATAGTTCTGCCATACTTTTTGGGTCTTCCACCATTCCGTTTTCTCCTTTTAACCTTTCTATTGTTTCTTTTAGTCTTATTTTTCTTATTTCTTATTTTTTCCATTTATGAATCTGTAGAACAATTTTGGTTGTTCCTTACATTTTTCGACAATGTCCTTTTCATAGTTCTTTTCTTCTTCCTTTCTCACCTTAGCATATTCATTTCTTGCTGTTTTGAAGTTTTCCTTATTTTCTGGATTTCTGTTTCTTCTCCACCTTTTCCATGCTCCATCTCGTTTCTCCTTTGCCCTAGCACATCTTGCATTAAACCAATCTTTCTTTCCTTCTTCTTTAGGTCTATATTTTGGAACATATTCCCTGACCCCAGTTTTGTATATTTCCAAAAATAAGTTATATTTCTCTTGAACCGTTAATGAGTTTTCCATCTCCTCCCAGTTTACGTTTTTAAAATAGTTCTTGAGATTCTCAATATCAGCCTTTCTGTAATTTAATCGGTCTCCTTTGTATGATTCATCTCTATCTTCCTTTCCTTCTTCTATATCCATCTCTAATATTACATGGTCACTCTTTCCCAATGGGCACTTGTATCTTATATCATCGTTAATTGGTATATCCCTTGTAAAAACTAGGTCTAATCTTGCCGGCTCATCGTTTCCTCTGAATCTTGTGTTTTCCTTTACTCTTTGGACCATCAAATTATCTATCATTAGGTTCAGGAATCTATCTCCCCAGGCATCTTCCCCCATACCACTTTCATAATTTTCCCAGTCTACCTCCTTACAGTTGAAATCTCCTACCAATATCACTTTTCTCCTTTCCTTAATGATTCTTGTAAGACTCCTTATTGTGTCATCTATCATGTCTCTATATTCTTGATTAGTCCATGAGTTTGTTTTGGTGGCACATATGTTCCAATGATTGTTAACTCCTTTTGTTAATATGCATCTTAACATACAGTATTTCTGATTTTCCTTCCCAAACTCCACTTGATTTACCACTATCTCCTTCCTTAACATCATCATGACTCCTCCTCCTCCTTTACCCACTCTGTCTCTCCTCCACATATTATACCTTTTATCTATGTCTATTTTTATTGCCTCATTTAACTTTGTTTCCACCAGGCATACAATATCTGGTTCTTCTTTCTTTATGTAATCTCTTAATTCTAATTTACTAGATAAAATCCCATCTATGTTTGTATACATCATTTTTAATCTCTTGTTCTTATCATTTTAGTTAAACTTGCTCCATTCTTTTCTCTTCTTTCTCTTTTATATACCATTTCCTTATCCTGTCTCCTATAATTCTCCAAAAAATGCCTTCTCCTCCTCTGACCTTTCATTATTTTTTTTCTCTTGCTTCTGCCACCAGTTCATTGTGTCTCTTCCTTTCCTCCTCGTTTCTATTTTCTTTATATATATATATCTTTGCAACCTTCTGTTTCTCTGAGTTTGTTTTTCTATATAGTACTTCTTCTGCTGTTGCTTGTGATTTTAGTAATATCTTAATTGGTCTCACTGTTCCTTCTTGATATGGTCCCATTCTATGGATTTCTTCTACTTCCTCTTCTAAGTTCTGTCTATCCTCGTCATTCAGATGTTTTAGTAGGTCTTTTACTGATTTCATTTCGTCTTTTTCCCTTCTTGGTCTATATTTAACATTTTTTTCTTTCAGTCCAAAAATAATTACACTCTTCTTTTTTTCTGCAATTTCTCTTACTAAATTTTCTTTTTTCTTGAGGACTCCTATCATTTTGCTTGTCATATTTTCATCTCTTTCTTTGAACTGTTCTTGAAATACTTCTTGAAATGATTCCTTGTCTTTCTTATCTTGGATTCTCCATGCTTGTACTTCTCTTTTAATCACGTCTTGTAATCTTTCTTCTTCTTTGTTAACTAGTGTGTGTGTGTGTGTGTGTGTGTGTGTGTGTGTGTGTGTGTGTGTGTGTGTGTGTGTGTGTATTCACCTAGTTGTATTCACCTAGTTGTAATTTTACAGGGCCTGGGTATCATACTCGTGTGGCCCCGTCTCCATATCTACACACATCCAACTTTCCTTTAAAACTATGCACACTCCTTGCTGACACCACCTCCTCACTCAAACCATTCCACACCTCCACACATCTTTGTGGAAACTATATTTTTCACATCCTTCAAGCATATTCCTTGGCTATCTTTTTACTATGCGATCTTGTAGTTCTACTTAAGTTTTCCTCTCTCAACATCATTTGCTCATTATCCACTTCATCCAGTCCATTCAACAGTTTATAAACCTGTATTAAATCTCCTCTTTCTCTTCTTTGTTCCAAGGTAGGCAAATTCATTTCTTTTAATCTCTCCTCATAGGTCATTTCTGCCAATTCCGGAACCATTTTTGTTGCCATTCTCTGCAATCTCTCCAACTTCCTTATATGCTTCTTTTATAAGGGGACCAAACCACTCCAGCATATTCCAATCTTGGTCTAATTACCATACTAATTAATTTCTTCATCATATCTTTATCCATATAATGGAAGGCTAATCCAATATTTTTATCAAATTATACGTTTCTCCAAACATCTTATCAATATGAGCCTCAAACTGCCCATGGTCTTGTATTATCACTCCCAAATCCTTTTCCTTTTCCACCTTTTTCAACACTACTTCTTCACCCATCTTATATGACCCTCTTGGCCGTCTTCCACTCTTTCCCATCTCCATCACATGACTTTTGCTCAGATTAAATTCCATTTGCCACCTCTTGCTCCACTCCCAAATCTTATCCAGGTCTGCCTGTAAAATTTCACAATCTTCTTCACTCTTCACACACCTACACAACTTCGCATCATCCGCAAACAAATTAATATAACTGTTTACTCCTCTGGCATGTCATTTATATATACCAGGAAAAGTATTGGTGCCAGCACTGAGCCTTGTGGGACTCCACTCTCCACCACCAACCAGTCCGACCTTGCATCCCTTATTACCGTTCTCATCTCCTCCATCTCAAGTAGTTTTCCATCCACTTTAACACTTTTCCTTTCAGTCCTCCATAAATCTCTACTTTCCATAACAGTCTCTTGTGAGGTACCTTGTCAAAAGCTTTCTTTAAATCCAAATATACACAGTCCATCCATCCTCTCTCTCTGTATTTTGTCAACCACTCTTGAATAAAAGCTCAGTAGATTTGTTACACATGACCTCCCTTTCCTGAAGCCAAATTGATGATCCGATAATAACTTATGATCCTCCAGGAACCGTATCCAATATTTCTTTATCACCCTCTCACAAATCTTACCGACCACACTTGTTAGAGACACAGGTCTATAGTTAAGAGGCTCTTCCTTACTGCCTCCCTTATAAATGGGCACCACTTCAGCTCTCTTCCACTCTACTGGTACTTCCCTGTTTCTAATGAGCACCTTATAATATCATATAATGGATCAATCAATTCTTCTCTACACTCCTTCAATAATTTTCCTGAAACTTCATCTGGTCCCATCGCTTTATCATCTTTAAGTTCCTCCAACATTTTATATAACTCCTTTTAGGTATCTTAATGTCCTCCATGTGCACATTTCCTTGTACATTCTGTGGCTTTACAAACATTGTTTCTTTAGTAAATACTTGCTGAAACCTATTATTTAGCAATTCCGCTATATTCTTAGGGTCATCTACTATCCCTTGCTCTCCTTTTAATCTTTCAATGGACTCTCTCTTTTAAGTTTACCATTTATGAACCTGTAAAACAATTTTGGATGTTCCTTACTCTTGTCTACAATATCTTTTCAAATTTTTTTCTTCCTCCTCCTTACCCTCACATACTCATTTCTTGCCACTCTATAATTCTCCTTATTTAGTATATTCCTGCTCTTTTTCCATCTTTTCCAAGCCACATCTCTCTTTTCCTTAGCCTTAACACAAGTTGCATTAAACCAATCCTTTCTTCCTTCCTCTCTTGGTTTATACTTTGGTACAAATTTCATAACTCCTTCTTTATAATATTTCATAAAAATCTCATATTTCTTTTGCACTTCTCTGATTTGTAACATCTCCTCCCAATCTAATTTTCTGAAATAATTTTTCAAACTTTCTGTGTCCATCTTTCTATAATTCAATCTACCACTCCTGTATGTCTCGTCCTTCCTTCGCTGTGTTGTTGCTATCTGCATTTCCATAACCACATGATCACTCTTTCCCAAAGGACACTTGTATTGTATATCTCCACATAGGTACACTTCTCTTGTTAACACCAAATCCAGTCTAGCCGGTTCATCATCTCCTCTATATCTAGTATTTTCCTTCACCCTCTGTTCCATCATATTTTCCATCATTAGATTAAGAAATCTCTCCCATGCTTCTTCTCCAACACCACTTACTAGATTTTCCCAATCCACCTCCTTACAATTAAAATCTCCTACTAGTATCACCTTTCTTTTTCCAGATAATACACTTTCCAAACTCTGTAAAGTATCCTTGATCATATTGTCGTATTCCTTAATGTCCAAGAATTTGTTTTAGGAGGTACATAGGTCACCATGATTATTAATTCTTTTCCATCACTTTTTATCCTTATGCTTATCACTTCTGCGTTGTTCTTCCCATACCAAACCTTATCCACATTTATTTATTTCTTCGTCATAATCATAACTCCTCCTCCACCTTTACTCTCTATCCTTTCTCCATATATTATATTTATTATCCAAATTTATCTTTGTTTTTTCATGCAATTTTGTCTCAGTCAAACACACGATATCAGGCTTCTCCACTATCATATAGTCTTGCAATTCCAATCTACTTGACAGTATCCCATCTATATTAGTATACATTACGGTCCACCCACTGCTCCTCTAGGGGTTCCTCCGTATTCCTTCTTTCCATATACCACTTTCTGACTCTCTCTCCTATAACTCTCCAAAAAAACTTTTCTCTTTCTTCCTCAGACCGCTCATCATTTTTCCTTCTCGCCTCTTCCACCAATTCCTTATATCTTCTCCTCTCTTCCTCATTTCTATTCTTTCTCACAAACACCTCTTTACAACCTTCTATCTCTCTTAACTTTGATGTTCTATATAGAACATCCTCCAGATTGTTGTGACTTCAGTACTACTTTAATCGGTCTGTTCACTCCTCCTTATATGGACCCAGTCTATGGATCTCTTCCACTTCTTCTTGTAGGTCTTTTTTTCATCATCATTTAGATTTTTGAACAGATCTCTTACCGTTTTCAATTCTTCCTTAATTCTCTTGGCTTATATGTTATATTTTGTTCTTTCATCCCAAATATTAACACACTCTTTTTTATTTTCTGCTATTTCCTTATCAATGTTTCCTTATTTTTCATTACATTAACCAGTTCCTTGGACCTTTCTTTTTTGTCTTCCTTCAACTGATCTTTAATTATTTCTTGTAATCCAACCATCTCTGCTTCCTCGACTCAGTCCATTGTGTTTTCTTCAGTTCCCATTCCTTTCAAGCCTTTCATTCTGCTCACTAATCATTTCCTTAAAGTCATCTTTCTCCTTTACTACTCTCTCCATATTCTCCTCCAACCGTCTCTTGTATTTTTCAACCTCCACCTTCAAATGCATTCTCATCCACCAATCGTTTTCATTTTCCTCCAGTCTCTTAACTCTTTCCTTCAAAGCCTTGAATTCTTTATCCTGCTCCTCCTCACTCCTCTGAACTTTTAATTCCTTCATTAACTCCTCAAATCTCTTCTCCAACATCACCAATCTACCTTGCATTGTTGCCCTGTTGAAGCTGGACTCATGCTTTGACTGGTCACTTTCGGTTTTGCTCCTGGGCCTCATCAACATATTTTGAATTTGGTAATTTATTCCACCGGTCTATCCATTTTCCTTACTTTTCCTGGGAACATGTGGGTGTGTGGTCACCAGGCCTGGTAGTTACGTGTGTGGTTGGATGTTGGCTGCTATGGCTGTCCTTTGTGGGTTCCCGCTCTGTCGTTTAGTGTGGAGGTTCTCCCACCTCGATCACTCCCATGTACACGCCACCAGGCTACGTTCACTCTGTACTCTCCCTCGCTCTGGTCGCCCCTCTATAGCAATAACTATTCTCACTCAAGCATATTGCTTGTTATTTAGATGTGTGTGTGTGTGTGTGTGTGTGTGTGTGTGTGTGTGTGTGTGTGTGTGTATTTACCTAGTTGTAGTTTTACAGGGCCTGGGCTTTATGCTCGTGTGGCCCCGTCTCCATATCTACACTTATCCAATCTTACTTTAAAAGTGTGCACACTCGTTGCAGACACTACTTCTTCATCTAAACTGTTCCACGTCTCAATACATCTCTGGAAACTATATTTTTAATATCTCAGACATCTTCCTTTTCTCAGTTTTTACTATGCGATCTTGAGCTTCGGATGTCATATTCTTCTCTCAGGATCAGTTTCTCATTATCCACATGGTCCATTCCGTTGATCAATTTAAAACTTGTATCAGGTCTCCTCTCTCTTCTTTGTTCCAGGGTTGGTAGATCCATAGCCTTTAGTCTCTCTTCATATGTCATCCCTTCAAATTCTGGAACCATTCTTGTAGCTATTTTTTGTAGCCTCTCCAATTTCCTTATGTGTTTCTTTTTATGAGTGGTCCACACTACTCCTGCATATTCCAATCTGGGTCTTATTATAGTACTTATCAATTTCTTCATCATTTCTTTGTCCATGTAGTGAAATGCTACTCCAATATTCCTTAGCAAATTATATGTGTGTGTATTTACCTATTTGTATTTACCTATTTGTGTATTACAGGGCCCGAGCTAAGCTCTCTGTGTCCTGTCTCCTTGTCCATTCCTGTCATATCTCTCTTTCATCTAATTGACACACACCGCATCAACGACATGACTGCTCAGTTTATTCTACTTATCAATGCTACGATGCGGGAAACTGTATTTTCTCCCGTCATTTAGACAGATGTCCTTTATTAGCTTTTTTCCATGTCCTCGAAGATGATTACTTGTGGTCACCTTTATCAACTCTCTATCCATAAGTATGTCAATCTTGTTCACCAATTTATACATAGTTATCATGTGTCCTCTTGTTCTTCTCTCTTCTAATGTGGTCAGTCCCAGCTTCCTCAGTCTTTCCTCATAGTCTAACTCCCTGAGTCCTGGTACCATCCTTGTTGCCAGCCTTTGTATCCTTTCTACTTTCTTCACATTTTTCTTCCTATGCGGTGACCAGATACATGCTGCATATTCTAGCTGGGGTCTTATTAAGGTACATAATATCTTCTTCATCACTCCTTCATCTAGGTAGTGGAATGCAAGGCCAATATTTTGAAGCATGTTGTATGTTTTCCAAAAAATCTTGTTAATGTGTTTCTCTGGTGACAAAGTGTTTTGCACAGTTACTCCTAAGTCTTTCTCCTCATTGGTCTCTTTAATTTTCTCATCACCCAGCCTGTAATCCCTGTTTGGTCTGTATCTACTTCTTCCCATTTTCATAACATGGGTCTTGTCTATATTAAATTCCATCTGCCACTCTTTACTCCACTCATATATTTTATCAAGATCTTCCTGTAACTTGTTACAATCTTCCACATTCTTTACTCTGCTCATAATTTTAGTATCGTCCGCAAACATGTTCATATAACTGTCAATTCCTACTGGCATATCATTAACATATATCAAAAACATGATGGGACCCAGCACTGACCCTTGTGGAACTCAACTGGTTACCTTCTTCCACTCGGACTTCCTTCCTCTCACCACTGTTCTCATTTCTCTTCCCGTTAAGTAATTTTCCATCCATTTTGCTAGTTTATCATTTACTCCTCCAATCATCTTTAGTTTCCACATCAGTCTATTGTGTGGTACTTTATCAAAGGCCTTTCTCAAGTCCAGGTAGATAGCATCACCATCCTCTCTATGTTGTAGTATGTCAGTCACTCTTGAATAAAAACATAATAAATTGGATACACACAATCTTCCTTTTCTGAAACCAAACTGCCTTTCACTCAGAATGTTTTCACTTTCTAGATACTCACTCCACTTAGCTTTAATTACTTCTTCACATACCTTGCACAATATACTAGTCAACAATACTGGTCTATAATTTAGCGGTTCCATTCTACTACCATTCTTATATATAGGCACAATGTCAGCTCTTTTCCACTCTTTCGGGACTAATCCTGTTCGTATGGAGGTTTCCACAATATCAAATACAGGGTTCAACAATTGATCCTTACATTCATTTAGCAACCTCCCAGATATGCCATCAGGCCCCATTGATTTATTAATATCCAGATTGCTTATAATTTTCCTTAACATATAACATAACATAACATAACATAACATAAATAATAGGATAACAAAGGGCCACCAGGGCCCATCTAGGTTATCCTGTATCAGTCGCACAGCGAC
Source organism: Portunus trituberculatus (assembly GCF_017591435.1). Lineage (NCBI taxonomy): Eukaryota > Metazoa > Arthropoda > Malacostraca > Decapoda > Portunidae > Portunus > Portunus trituberculatus. The sequence goes on from NC_059293.1 coordinate 7,278,002, forward strand.
CTTGTCATCAGTACTTAAAGATACACTTACAAGTACACAATACATTATATACTAATTCTAAATATTTGGCCCATTAACAGGGCTAAGTCCTGCAGCAAAATCCTCTACAATTTGTGGTCCCCATACATGGGGATCATGTCTTATTTAACTATAGTAAATTTCTTATAAAACTATCATGCAGTGCTATACATAATTATAAATCTAATGAATTTAAGTGCTTATCTAATCTGTTTTTAAACATTGTCAAACTAGTGCTATTTACAACCGTCTCTGGCAATGCATTCCAGAAGTCTACCACTCTATGACTAAAGAAATATTTTCTTATATCTAACCTGCAGCCTTGCTTTCTAATCTTCCTGCCATGATTTCTAGTCCTATTTCCTCCTCTAAGGTAAAGAAAGATCTCACATCTATGTAGTTTGTATCTGAAAACATTTTAAATAACTCTATCATATCCCTCTTATACATCTCCTCTCAAATGAAAACATGTTTAATTCCTTTAATCTATCTCTATACTCCAGGCGCTTTAATGCTGGTATCATCCTAGTTGCTCTTCTCTGAACTGCTTCTAACATGTTGATATCCTGCCTATAGTGGGGTGACCAGGCCTGTATGCAATACTCTAAATGGGGCCTAACATAGGAATTATATAAGCTACGCACCACTTCCTTACTTTTATAACTAACATTTCTATTTATAAAACCCAGGATCCTATTTGCCCTATTTCTTGCTTCTAAACATTGCTTTGAAAATTTCATAGTCCTGTCTATCACTACTCCTAAATCCTTTCCTTCCTCTACTGCCTCTAGCCAACATCCCTCCATCTCATAGTTAAAGTTTGTGTTGTCTTTACCTAAATGCATAACCTGACACTTATCAGAATTAAACTCCATCTGCCACCTGTCTGCCCATGCTATCAGCCTGTCCAGGTCTCGTTGTATTCTGTAATTGTCCTTTTCACCCTGTACTGCACATGCTATCTTAGTATCATCTGCAAACTTTGATACTTTGCTACTAATTCCTAAATCTAAATCATTAATGTACACCAAGAAAAGAAGAGGTCCTAGCACTGATCCTTTACCCCACTAACCACTTCCTTCCACTCAGACATTGCCCCATTTAATACTACTCTCTGTTTCCTATCAGAAAGCCATTCACTAATCCAGTCAACTAACCTACCCCTATCCCATGTAGTCTCAATTTGTACACTAGCCTCCTATGCGGTACCTTATCAAACCTTCTAAAATCTAGATATATAACATCTATGCTATTTCCATCATCTAACTCCTTGGTAATATATTCTAAGATATCGAGCAAATTTGTAAGACAGGACCTCCCTGATCTAAAGCCATGTTGGGTATCTCTAATTAATCTATTCTCATTTAAATGCTCCCAAATACTACCCTTAATGATTTTCTCTAGTATCTTACATACTATACTAGTTAAACTGATCGGTCTATAATTATTCGCATCATCCTTCCTACCTTTTTAAATATTGGAGTAACATTAGCTAACTTCCAGTCCTGAGGTATCTCAGCAAACCTAAGTGATCTTTCAAAGATTAACTTAAGTGCTTCAGAAATACTGTCTACACCCTCCTAAGTACTCTCATGTAGCTCATCAGGACCACTGGCTTTCCTATCGTCTAGTTCAAGAATAAATTTCCTAATAATTCCCGGTTTTATATCAATATTTTCTAAAGCTCTTAAACTACTCTCGCACTGTTTGTAACAGGATTTCCTATTCTTTCCTAGTAAATACTGAAGAAAATTGTTCATTCAATAATTCTACTATGTCTTCATTTTGATCCACTACTACACCATCTTTTCTGAGTGGTCCAATCCTATCCTTATTTCTTTTATCACTGACCTTGTAATAACTATATAATTTTTTGGGATCTTTACTCCCAGCTCTAGCTAGTTTTATCTCTGCCTGTCTTTTACTTTTTTTTATAACCTTACTCAAATCATCTCTGACCTGTCTGTACCTAATCAAATCTACATCTTCCCCACTTTTCTGCAACTCTCTGTATGCCCTCTTCTTCTCTCTGATCTGGCTACCTATCTCATGAGTCCACCATAATGGCTTCCTTCTTTAGTAACCATGATGTCCTGCATTTGCTTTATTTCCGTAGGCCTTCCTCCCATAAAATGCTCCTCCTTTGTAAACACTTTCAGTTGTGTTCAAAATTTCAGCTATATTTCCAGCATCTTCATATACCTCTTCCCCATTTTTTACCTTTTCTATTGTCTCCCTTTTATTTATTTAGTGTGTGTGTGTGTGTGTGTGTGTGTGTATGTGTGTGTGTGTGTGTGTGTGTGTGTGTGTGTGTGTGTGTGTGTGTGTGTGTGTGTGTGTGTGTGTGTGTATTTACCTAATTGTATTTACCTAATTGTAACATACGGGAAAAGAGCTATGCTCGTGTTGTCCCGTCTCCATATCTATTAATGTCCAGCTTTTCTTAAAATCATGAATATTCCTTGCGTTGACCACTTCCACGTCTAAACTATTCCATGCTTCCACCCTTCTATGAGGGAAGCTATATTTTTCACATCTCTCCTATAAGTGGCCATTTTAGTTTTTCCCATGCCCTCTCGACATTCTTTCATTCCACATACACAGATCTTCCCTATCCATTTTTCCATGCCAATCATCACTCTGTATATTGCTATCAGGTCTCCCCTTTCTCTTCTGTTTTCCAGGGTCGGAAGTTGCATTCTTTTCAGTCTGTCTTCATAAGTCAAATCTCTTAAGTCAGGCACCATTTTGTTGCAGCCCTCTGTACTTTCTCTAGTTTCCTTATGTGTTTCTTTAAGTTCGAGCCCACTGTATTGTTGCATATTCAAGCCTCGGTCTTATCATTGCAGTAATTATTTTCTTCATCATTTCTTCATCTAAATATACGAACGCCACTCTTATGTTCCTCAATAAGTTCAATACTTCTCCAATTATTTTGTTTATATGTCTCTCTGGCGATAGGTCATTGGTAATTGTCACCCCAAGGTCTTTTTCTTCATGACTGGTTTTATGTCTTCATTTCCTATCTTGTACATACTCCTGATTCTTCTTTCACTCTTGCCAAACTCTATTTTCTTGCATTTTGTCGTGTTGAACTCCATTTGCCATGTACAGCTCCATTTCCATATTCTGTCCAAGTCTTCCTGGAGTAGTTCGCAATCTTTGTCACATCTCACTTTTCTTAACAATTTTGCATCGTCTGCAAATAGGCTCACATAACTGGACACCCCATCCACCATGTCATTTATGTAGACCGCGAACATTACTGGTGCCAACACTGATCCCTGTGGAACTCCACTCTCCACCAAGCCCCATTCTGATGGTCTGTCCTTAATTATTGTTCTCATTTCTCTTCCTACCAAAAGTCTTCCATCCATTTTAGTAAACTGCCATGCACTCCTCCTACCATTTCAAGTTTCCAGATCAGTCTCCGGTGTGGTACCTTATCAAAGGCCTTTTTTAAATCCAGATATATTCCATCAGCCCAACCATCTCTTTCCTGTATTACATCTATCACCCTCGAATAGTAACATATCAGGTTTGTCGTGCATGAACGCCCTTTTCTAAAACCAAATTGACACTCACAAAGTATGTCATTTTCTCCAAGAAGTCTGTCCATCTATTCTTCACCACCCTCTCACACATCTTAGCTACCACACTTGTAAGTGACACTGGTCTATAGTTCAATGGGTCTCTCTTGTTACCTGATTTATAGATTGGGACAATGTTAGCTCTTTTCCAGTCTTGGGGCACTACACCTTCCCTTAATGAGGCATCAATTACTTCACAAACTTTTTCTGCCAGTTGCTCCCTGCATTCTCTTAAAATCCATCCTGATACCCCATCAGGTCCCACAGCTTTTCTCACTTCTAAACTCCCCATCATATTCTTGATCTCCTCCACAGTTACTTGAAACTCCTTCATAATCCCTTTCTGTTCCATTACCAGTGGTTTGTCAAAAGCAGTCTCCTTTGTGAATACCTTCCGAAAGCATCCATTCATAGCCTCTGCCATTTCCTGGGATCTTCACTGCATACTCCATTTACTTCTAAACTTTCAATACTTTCTCTATTTTTGATGTTGTTGTTCACATGTCTGTAAAAAGCCTTGGTTGGTCTTTACATTTATCAATTATATCCTTTTCTTGTTTCTTTCTTTCTTCTCTTCTAATCAACACATATTCATTTCTTGCTCTTTTGTAACTTTCCCACTGCTTAATCCGTCTTTTCCTTCTCCACCTCTTCCATGCATCCTCTTTTCTTGTTCTAGCCTTTTCACATCTATCGTTAAACCAGTCCTGCTTTCCAACTTCTCTATGTTGTCTTATTGGTACAAATTTTTCTCACCTTCTTTGTATATTTTTATAAATTCCTTCCACTTTTCATTTGCTCCTTAGCACTCTTGAATTTCATCCAATTTGTCTCTTGAAAGAATTTCTTTAGGTTTCCAAAATCTGTCTTGGCATAATTCCATCTTCCCACTTTATATTCTTCATTTCTTCTAGATTTCTCTTCATCTATCACCTTGAACTCCAAAACTGCATGATCACTCTTTGCTAAAGGGCACTCCACCCTCATCTCCTCAATGACCATTGGCTCTGTACTAAAGACCAAGTCCAGTCTTGACGATGCTCCCTCTCCTCCAAACCTAGTATCTTCTTTGACCCACTGAGTTAACACATTTTCCATTGCCAGTGTCAATAGTGTATTTCCCATGTTGTCTCTGATCCTTCCATTGACCAGTCCTCCCAACACACCTCTTTACAATTAAAATCTCCCATCATTATAGTTCGTTCACAGCCACCCAACATTTCTTCCAGACATGTTCCTGTATCACTTATCATTTCTTCATATTCCTGTACTGACCATGCATTTGTCTTAGGTGGTACGTACACCACTATGTAGTGCCTCTTTTTCCTTCATTAGTTTCTGCTCTGATCTTTAGCACTTCTGCCTTTCCCATACCTTCTTTCACTTGATCCACCTTTATATCTTTTTAACCAGCAACATCACTCCTCCTCCCATCTTACCTACTCTATTTCTTTTCCAAACATTATATTTCCTTCTCCAACCATCATCAGGTCTTCTCCTCTCTCAGTTTTGTTTCAGTAAGACCCACAATATCTGGGTTCTTGTCCCTCAAGTAATCGTTGAGTTCTAAAATCCCGATATCACTCCATTTATGTTGGAATACATTACATTCGCTCATATGTAAGTTTCTTTAGTCCTTTCTTGCTGTACTTTTCTGGGTTATGAACCACTTCCTCAGTCTCATATCCAAGATTCTCCAGAAAAACTCTTTCTTCTCCTCTTCTGTCCTCTCTTCATTTTTTTCAAAGCCTCCTTTCTCAACTCATTTAACATTTCTCTTTCCTTTTCACCGAGATCTCTTCTCAACCAAATCTTCCTTGTTGTTTCCTGCTGGGCTAGCCTCCATGACTTCTCCACCAATTCATCTACATCCTTTTGTGACTTAAGTTTGATTCTTATTGGCCTCATACCTTCTCTTGTGAACTTTCCAATTCTATGGAAGTCCTCTATTTCTTGTACTAGGTCTTTTCCTCCTCCTGCACCACATTAATGATATTATTTATCACCTTTTTATGTTTTCTCTCTCTCCATTTTACTCGGTGTCTTATCCTCCTCCACACCAAATATCACCACACATCTCTTTTGTCTACAGTTTCCCTCACCAATGTCTCATTTGACTTAATAACCTTCACCACTTTCTCAGCAATCTTCTCTTCTATGATCTGTTGATCTATAATTTCAGCAAGGCCCAAAGTTTTCTCCCCAGACTCTTTGATTTCCTTTTCCAGACTTGCAACTTTGTAATTTACCTCCTTTCTTTCCACTTCCTGACTTTTTTTCCATTCAGCCTGCTTCTCCATCACTTTTCCTAGAGATTCTCCACATTTGTCACAATTCACTTTAATTAGCTTAACTTCCTCTTTCAGTACTTCATTTTCCTTCTTCATATCGGCACACTCTTTCATTACATTGTCATAACTCGTTTCCAGGCCCCCATACTTTTCAAACAGTTTTTCAATTTTACCTTCCAACTCCAGAATTTTCTTCACATAAATGCTCTTCTCCATTATTCCTTGAAATCCTGTGAAGTCTGATTCATCTTTCGAGTTCACGGCCGCCATGTTGCGCAGATGTAAACAAACCAGCTGATGGCTCAAACGCAGGCTACAGTTTATATTCACCTTCCCTGGACATTATTTTGCTAATCAACAGTTAACATGACTATATGGAGACGGGACAAACATTACAAGCTTCTTTCCCACCTTGGTTACTCTTAGGCAATGGTAACTGTAGAATTAGAGATGATTGCTCTGGAGCTCAGCGACCACATCCGCCATCGACGATGTCCCGTGTGTGTGTGTGTGTGTGTGTGTGTATTTACCTAGTTGTATTGTACAGGGATCGAGTGGGCTCATAGTGTCTTGTCTCCATATCTCCATTTATCTAGTTTTTCTTTAAAGTTATGCACACTATGTGCTGCAACAATGCCATTTCACGTTACGATATTTAACTGACGTCACGGCAGTACCAATGGGATGTCCTGCTACCTATCCAATGTCAGTTCGTTGGCTACCTCCACGCAGTCCACGTCAACTCTGCTCGTGCTTCGCTTGGTCAGCCTTCTCCTTTTCAGTCCTATTTTGACCGTGGGTGAAAGTGGCTTTGATGTGTTACAGTTTTCTCTTATACTGCAATATGTTTTTATACTCTGCAGTTTGGCGCAGTGGCTGGCTTCCTGCCGCCCTACCATGACAACATATAGCGCCTGCCTGACCCCTCTGTCTCCTTTGTTGAGCAGTGTGATGATGTCTGGCCCGGGACCCACTTGCCCCACACCCCGGCGTTCTGGTTTTTCGTCGTTGGGTGGGAAGAAGCGTTGCAGTGGGGAAATGGATGGCTTAGATTCGTCGGGGAAAAGGGGTCGGTCTTCTATGGATGGTTCTGCCCCTCGTCAGCCATGCGCTTCCCCGCCTTCACCTGTTGCCGGGCCCTTCCGTGTTGCCACGTAGGCTGAGCTCCCACCTGTGTCTGGGGAGAGTGCAGCCATGGACGGACTCTCTACTCTCCTTTCTGGCCTTATTGACAGACTCCTGTGGAGTCAATTGTTACTGGTACCGACTTCAGCGGGTTTCATGCTCTCTCTTCCTCTGAGGAAGAGGAGGGGCAGCTTCAGGCCAGTCAGCCAGACCCTGTTGATGATTTAGACCAGCTTGCCCGCGGTGAGAATGTGGACGAGGATTTCATGAAAGCTTTGGAGAATTTTCAGGCAACTTCTATGGTGAGGAGGAGAAGGGTGAGCCTCTGTCGGCTCACTTGGCCACCATCCTCAACTCCAGGCTTCATCGTCGTTCACAAGCAGACAGTGTAAAGTCAATCTGTGGATCGATCAAGCTCCCGAGTAACGTCCCGAACCTGACGGTGCCTGTGACCAACCCTACCATAACTAAGGCCATGAGTTTGTATGGGAGGCTTGTAGACATTAAGCTTTTTCAGACTAATGGCCTGCTGACAAAGGCCTTAGTCCCTATTGCAGTTTGTTTAAGTGATATTGGGGAAAAGAAAGGTAAGAGTTTGCACTGCTACCTAGATGGACTTAACAATTGTCTGCATCTTCTTACTTCAGCAGTGAATTATATCAATCAATTGAAAAAAGATATTGTCCGGATCCATGTCCAGGATTCGGCTATGGTTGACCTGTGTAAATGGGAATGTCAAGTGGGCCAAGATGAATTGTTTCCCTTTGATGTAGCTAAAAAATGTGAGGAGATCCACAAGGCAGGGTGGCTGGGTCGGCCATCGTTCCACCCTTCCAAGGTACCTGGCAGGCAGTTTACTCCCTCTTCCCGTCCAGCACACCGGTCTTCCCAGGCTTCCTACCAGTCCCGGCCTTTTATAGGCCAGTGGCCTCCTCAGGGGAGGAGGATGTTTGGCCCAAGGCTCCAGCAGTGAGTTCATTGGTGAGTTCATGGTTGCCTCTCTTAATCAATACTCCTAATAACTTTAGAGGAGGTAAGATTTTCTATGCTAAGCACCTGTGGGGGTCTCTCTCTCAAGATTCATGGATTCATAACGTGGTGAGAGGGAAATTTATAGAATTTGTATCCATACCCTTTCAGGCCATGCCTCCACGTCCTCTAACTCTGTCTCTGCTCCTTGCACTTTCACTAAGTTAATGAAGCCTGTTCTTTCTCACCTACGGTCCCTTGAAATAGTTGTTTCATGTTATTTAGATGACTGTCTTTTTATTGCCTCTTCTCCAGATATTTTGCAGGCTCAGGTAGGCTATGCCTTACATTTCTTGGATTCTCTGGGTCTCACTATTAATGTGCAGAAGTCAGTTTTGGAACCTACACAGAGAGTTACTTTCCTTGGCGTGGTTCTCGACTCGGTTACCATGTCTGTCACTTTGTCTGCCTGTAGGAAGGAGCGCATCAAAGAACAAGGCTTACTCCTCCTCAAAGGTGGTATAACTTTACTTGACTTGTCTTCTTTTATTGGTTTGGCAGTGGCTGCAGTTCCTGCCGTGGAGTTAGCTCCTCTCCGTTACAGGTACCTAGAAATCCTACGTAACAGAGGTCTTTCTCAGTCTTGTGGAAATTATCATTCCTGTTTTTCTTTGGAAACTCATGCCCAGACTTTAGTTGCTTGGTGGGTGACTAATGTTGATTCCCAGGTAAGGTCGATTCACCCTTCTCCACCAGACTGTGAGCTGTTTACAGATGCCTGCCTGACTGGTTCGGGTGCTTCGATGGAGGCTGTTAAGACTGGATATCACTGGGCCCATGTGGAGCTGGATCACATTAATTCTTTGGAGTTGAAAGGTATTCTCTTGGGCTTGCAGTCCCTATGTAAGGATCGGACTGGCTCTCAAATCCAGCTCTGCTCCGACAATGTCACAGCTGTTGCCTGTATTAATCGTTGTGGTAGCATGAGACCTACACTTCAGGTGCTTACTGAGCAGATTTTTTAATGGGCAGCATCTCTGGGTATTTCCTTATCTGCAGTGCATGTGCAGGGTGTCTCCAATGTGACAGCTGACATGGAATCTAGAGTCAGTAAAATGGATAGTGAATGGATGCTACAGCCATGTCTTTTTAGGAAGCTTTGTCAGCAATTATATACTCCTGAGATAAATCTTTTTGCCACCCGTATTAATGCTCAATTACCTGCTTATGTCTCTTGGAAGCCTGACCCATCTGCTATGGACATTAATACCTTCACCCTGAACTGGGGTGGTAAAAGTTTATATGCTTTTCCACCTTTCAGTGTGATCTCCAGGGCTCTGCGAAAACTGCAGGACGACGGTGCGAGTTTTGATGGTTCTCCCTCTACGGCCGACGCAAGTGTGGTTCCCAACGGCCCTTCAGTTATTGGTAGACGCACCAGTGTTGCTCCCATGCTGTCCTCTTGTTCTCCCTCAGCAGCCAACTCTCACACACCCTCAAGCTCACAAGATGGTCTTGACAGCGATGCTGCTCTCAGGACAGCCTTCACACGTCGCGGCATTTCATCAGAAGTTGCCCAGTTTTTCCTTCAGTCATGGAGATCTAGCACTAAGGCACAATATAGGCCACATACCAACAAATGGTTGCTATTTTGTCTCGGCAGGACGACCAATCCTTTTCACCCCCCTATAGGTGTCCTTTTAAATTATCTCTTCTCAGAATTTAACCGGGAACCAGGCCATGGGTACAGCACTATGAACACCATCCGCTCTGCCATCTCTGCCATTGCCATGATTGCTGACCGATGTGCAGGCCAGCATCCTTTGGTTTCTCGGTTTATGAAGGCAGTTTTTCTACAGCGACCATCTTTTTCTCGTACACATGTGACTTGGGACCCTCAACTAGTTTTAGATTATACCTGTAATCTTGGCTCCAATGAGGCTTTGTCAATCCTTCACTTATCCAGAAAATTGGTCATTCTTATGCTCTTGTTGTCAGGCCAGCATGGCCAAACCTTACATTTGCTAGATATTCGCAACTTAAGTCTTTCTGAGTCTCAGGCTGTTTTTGGGATTGGTGATCTCCTGAAAACTTCTCATCCAGAGGCCCATCTCTCAGGGTTAGTATTTGAAGCATATCCACATGACAGTCGCTTGTGTGTTGTACACACTATAAAACATTATCTTCATAGAACTAGGCCCATCCGAGGAGAGCTTATTGGCTTTTTCTTGACTACACGTCCTCCAGTACAGTTGGTTTCTCGGGACACTTTGTGTCGTTGGGTGAGGGATGTGATGGGAGCAGCTGGATTTGACCTTACTGTTTTTTCTCTCCATTTTACTAGGTCAGTATCGTCCAGCAAGGCAGCCCTAGTGTTGCCTTTGTCAACGATTATCTCCACTATTGGTTGGGCCAGGGTGTCTACATTTACGCACCACTACCACAAGCCTCTCACTCAACATGGACAGTTTGTGAGGGCCGGTTTGCCCTAGGGAGTCTGCCTTACTCCCAGGCATGGAGTTACATATGGGGATCCTTGGGCTCCTTTTTGGTTTATGGATGAATGTCTTTACCTATTACTGTGGGACTGTTCCACTATTCTAACTGATGTGTTTTTGGGTTTCTTTCCTTTCCCCTATGGGACTTTATGATACTATTAAATATTGTGTTGTGTTTCCATCATATGTTGTGTCTTACTGGTGTGTACCTTTTGTATTGCATATTGTTGGTATCTTCTGCCATATACTGTTGTGCCTCACTTGACTATAGTTCCCGTCTTATGTATTGTGTTTGTCTGTTACTTTTGTGCTTTGTCTGTTGTGACTTACTGTTGGGATTTTGAAATACAGTTTTCTGCTTTCCTAGTGTTCTTATGCATTTTGTTTTCCATAGTTCCAATTTCTAGCCCTTTCTAATCTCCGAGTGCTCTTTGTAGGTTTGAGGAACCTCTCTAAAGCTCTCATTGGTACCACCGTGACGTCAGTTAAATATCGAGACGTGAAATTGTAAGATTAAACGAGTACTTACCAAGTATGAAGTTTGATCGCAATTTCCCCTATGGGACTTTATGATACTATTAAATATTGTGTTGTGTTTCCATCATATGTTGTGTCTTACTGGTGTGTACCTTTTGTATTGCATATTGTTGGTATCTTCTGCCATATACTGTTGTGCCTCACTTGACTATAGTTCCCGTCTTATGTATTGTGTTTGTCTGTTACTTTTGTGCTTTGTCTGTTGTGACTTACTGTTGGGATTTTGAAATACAGTTTTCTGCTTTCCTAGTGTTCTTATGCATTTTGTTTTCCATAGTTCCAACTTCTAGCCCTTTCTAATCTCCGAGTGCTCTCTGTAGGTTTGAGGAACCTCTCTAAAGCTCTCATTGGTACCACCGTGACGTCAGTTAAATATCGTGACATGAAATTGTAAGATTAACGAGTACACCAAGTATGAAGTTTGATCGCAATTTCATGAACATTTAACGACGTCACGGTGGTATACAATGCCCTCCCTCCCAGACCTTTCTGGTCATGGAGCTCACTTCGGGGTCTCGGCCCCTGCAGTTCTTTGTGGCTGCTTCCTCAAACCTACTCTCTCAATGAACTGACACTGGATAGGTAGCAGGACATCTCATTGTATACCACCGTGACATCATTAAATGTTCATGAAATTGCGATCAAACTTCATACTTGGTAGGTACTCGATTAATCTTACAATTATCCAATGCATTCCATTTTTTCCACTGTTCTGTGTGGAAAACTGTATTTTCCAACATTCTTCACACACTGCCTCATCCTGATCTTCTTTTCATGTTCTCTTGTCCTTCCATCCTCTTTTGCCAACAGCACCAGGTCTTCTTTGTCTATCTTTTCAATATCATTCACTATCTTATACATTGTTATTAGGTCCCAGCATTCTCTTCTATCTTCTAAGGTTGGCAGTCCCATTTCCTTCGGTCGTTCTTCATATGTAAGATCCTTTAATTCCGGCACCATCTTTGTAGCAATCATCTGTATTCTTTCCAGTTTTCTTATATCTTTTTTAAAACTCAGAGACCATATCACTGCGGCATATTCCAGCCTTGGGCGTATCATGCTTGTGATGATTTTTTTCATCATATCTTTATCCATGTAATGAAATGCCACTCTTATATTAGTCAACATCTTATATGATAGTCCAAATATCTTGTTTATGTGTTTATCAGGGCTCAGATTTTCTTGTATGATCACTCCAAGATCTTTTTTCTCTTTAGTCTTCATTATTTGCTCCTCTCCCATCAAATAATTCCATACTGGTCTTCTCTTACTCTTTCCTAGTTCCATTAAGTTACATTTCTTGGCATTAAACTCTAATTTCCACTTCTTGCTCCATTCATAGATCTTATTTAAATCTTCCTGTAGCAGTATACAGTCCTCTCTGATTTTGATAACTTTTAGCAACTTTGCATCATCAGCAAATAAATTCATATAGCTGTTTACCACAATGTGAATGTCGTTTTCATAAACTTGAAACATAATGGGGGCTAACACCGACCCTTGTGGCACTCCGCTAATTACTTTCCTGTAAGATGAGTATGTATCTCTGATCACAGTTCTCATTTCTCTATCCTTCAAATAATCTCTTGTCCATTCGAGCTAGGTTCCACGCAGTCCTCCTATGTTCTCTAGTTTCCAAAGAAGTCTTCCATGAGGGACTTTATCAAAAGCCTTATTAATGTCCAGGTATACAGTGTCTACCCATCCATCTCTGTTTTCAAGTCATGCAATAAGCCTGGAGTAGGAGCTTAATAAGTTTGATACACATGACCGCCCTGTCCTGAACCCAAATTGTCTGCTCGATATGACTTGCTCCTCCTCTAGAAATTTAACCCATTTTTCTTTGATAATTATTTCACATAACTTCCCTACAACACTTGTAAAGTGACACTGGTCTGTAGTTTAGTGGTTCTGTTATCTCACCTCCTTTAAATATCGGGACTACATTGGTTCTCTTCCACTCTAGTGGAACTTTCCCTTCATTTATTGAACTTTTAATTATTTCCTAAATTGGCTCCAGTAATTGCTCCTTACATTCCTTTAACACCTAGCCTGATACACCATCTGGCCCTATTGCTTTCCTGACTTCCAACTTGTCCAGTAATCTTCCAATATCCTCTTTATGAACTGCAATTTCCTGTAATCCTAGGCAATTCAATGCCCTATTAAGTTCTGTGAAGTCATCTTCTTCAGTGAATACTGTTTTGAAGCTTTTATTCATTATTTCACACATTTCTTTCTCTGTTTGGTAAGTCTTTCCTTCTTTAATTATTTTTTCAATTGTTTCCTTATTCTTTGTTTTGCCGTTTATAAACTTGTAGCAAAGTTTGGGTTCATCCTTGCTTTTATCCACTATATCCTTCTCAAACTTTCTTTCTTCCTCTCTCCTTACTCTAATGTATTCATTTCTAGTATCTTTGTACTGCCAACTATTATAGTCATTTCCCTGCTTTACAAGTTTCTTCCACACTTTATCCTTTGCCTTCTTTGCTTGTAAGCATCTACCATTGTACCATGTATGTATTTTTTTTCTGAACTCTATAAACAGGAACAAACTTTTTTACTCCTTCATTGTATTCCTATAAGAATATGTCATATTTCTCTTGTACTGTACAGTCTTCCTGCACATAATATTACTCCACTCAATATCAGCAAAATAACTTTTTAGTTTTTCAAAATCTGCTCTTGCATAATTTAATCTCTCTCCTTTATAGTCCTCTCTGTATCTTATCTCATCTTCCTCCTGCATTTGCATCTCTAATGTCACATGATAACTTTTCCCCATTGGACTAAGGTATTGTATGACTGGAGGGGACTCCGGTTTTTTTTTGTGAAGACTAGGTCAAGTAATGATGGTTCCTCTTCCCCCCTGAATCTTGTTGACTCTTCTACCCACTGGTCCATTGTATTAACCATAATCAACTGTAACACTTTCTCACTCCACTGCCCAGCATTGTCCATTACTTCCATCTCTCCCCAGTTTAATTTTTTTACAGTTAAAGTCTCCAACTAAGAGTATTCTTCTATCTCTTCTTATGTTATCCAGATACTTTATCGTCTCTCTTTGCATATCTTTATGCTCTTCTGATCCCCATGTATTAGTCTTTGGTGGAACATATGTAACTATAATTTTTCTCTTCTTCAAATTTACTGTTCTGATTGTTACTCCCAATGCTTTCACTTTGTCCTCTCCATATTGCACATCCTCCACACAAATGTTATCACAAACCATTATTAGCACTCCTCCTTTATCCTTCCTGTTCCTCCTCCAGGTATTATATCCTTCCTCTTTAAAGTTGACATGGATCTCATTCTTCAGTTTTGTTTCAATGATACACATTACATCTTTCTTTTTCTCTTTCAAATAATCCCGAATTTCCAATATACTTGATAACAAACCATCTATGTTAGTATAAGTCACTCTTAATTTATTGCCTCTTCCATGACCTCCTCTTTTTTCCTTAAGTACCATTTCTTTAGTCTCATATCCAGAACCCTCCAGTAAAAATTCTTCTTCTCTATCTCTGTCCTTTTCCCATTTTTTTCCTTAGCCTCACTTCTTAGCACTTTCTCTTTTTCACTTTCCTCTAAGTTCATATCTTTTTTTATCCATATTTCCTTGTGATCAACATCGGCTACCTTCCCTTTTCTAGCCATTATTTCTTCTACAGCCAAATGAGATCTCATTTTCACCTTCATTGGTCTCTTCATTGGTACCTTCCCAGCCTAACCACTTCCTCCACCTCCTGGTCAAATTCTTGTGTGCTGTCTGATACCCTTTTGATAACCATGGAGTCGAGGTTATCCTCATGGCATGAGCATATATGAATACTATGATATGATATCCATTATAGCAGGCAATAGAAAATGGAAACATAAATTTAATATTGTGGTGAAATCTTACATGGAATACCAAAAAATAAAGCAGAGATAAGATCGGCCATACACGAAGCGGAGACGCATGGTGACTCGGCCACTTCTTCTTCTTCTTCTTGTGACCCTTTTAGCTTGTGTGTTGTCTTTCGCCATGATATTAAATTTATGTTTCCACTCCTCTATTGTCTGGATATCATATCATAGTATTCATATATGCTCATGCCATGAGGATAACCTGGACTCCGTGGTAGTGAGTGATAGTGAATTACCAATGAAATACTGTGGTATTTCATTAGTAATTCACTATCACTCAGAGCCATGGAGTCGAGGTTATTCTCATGGCATGAGCATATATGAAAACTATGATATGATATCTATTATAGCAGGCAATAGAGGAGTGGAAACATAAATTTGATATCATGGTGAAAGACAACACGCAGGCTAAAAGGGTCACAAGAAGAAGAAGAAGCGGCCGAGTTGCCACGAGTCTCTTACTTAGTCTGTGGCTGATCTCATCTCTGCTTTATTTTTTCGTATTCCTTGTAAGATTTCACTTTATGCATTACAAAACAATCCTTTCTTGGAGGCAAGGTTTGTAAAAGCTAATAGAAATGTTGTTTTGTGAACATAAATGCATATACTCCTCTTAACGAACAGGATAAGGGTTGTCAAAGCTTTTCGTAGAGCGAGAATTCGTTAACGGACGTAATTTTCCCATAGGAAATAATGGAAATAGGGAGGATGCGTTCTGGGTTGGTCCCCAACATACCACATGGGTTAAAAATATATATATATATATATATATATATATATATATATATATATATATATATATATATATATATATATATATATATATACACGTTTCGTAGCATATTGGGCCACCGTTGTACCACTACTTTTATGATGTCATATGAGTCATTGGAAGTTAGAGGAGCTACGTACAAATTCTCTCACATTCTCGCATTTATGTTCACAAAATAACATTTATATTAGCTTTTTACAAACCTTGTCCCCAAGAAAGGATTGTTTTGTAATGCATACGGTGAAATCTTACATGGAATACCAAAAAATAAAGCAGAGATGAGATGAGCCACAGACGAAACGAGAGACTCGCAGCCACTTGGCCGCTTCTTCTTGTGATTCTTTTAGCCTGCGTGTTGTCTTTCCCCATGATATTTGTTTCCACTCCTCTATTGCCTGCTATAATGGATATCATATCTTAGTATTCATATACGCTCATGCCACGAGAATAACCTTGACTTCGTGGCACTGAGTGATAGTGAATTACTAATGAAATACCATGATATTTCATTAGTAATTCACTATTGCTCAGTGCCACGGAGTCAAGGTTATCCTTGTGGCATGAACGTTCTGTCTCTAGCGCTCCTGGAGCTGGATCCAAGATTCTTTAAAAACATCAGAGCAACCTCTTGCAGCAAAATGGCATCCATGAACGCTTGGAGGGACGGTGACAAGGTTGCTATCAGGTTGCTCTGAGGTTGCTGGGAACACCACCTCTGGAGGTGGTGTTACTGTCTTATATATGCATTTATGTTCACAAAACAACATTTCTATTAGCTTTTTACAAACCCTGCCCCCAAGAAAGGATTGTTTTGTAATGCATAAAGTTAAATCTTACATGGAATACCAAAAAATAAAGCAGAGATGAGATGAGCCACAGACTAAGCAGGAGACTTGCGGCAACTCGGCCGCTTCTTCTTCTTCTTGTGACCCTTTCAGCCTGCATTTTGTCTTTCCCCATGTTATTTGTTTCCACTCCTCTATTGCCTGCTATAATGGATATCATATCTTAGTATTCATATACGCTCATGCCACGAGGATAACCTCGACTCCGTGGCACTGAGTGATAGTGAATTAGTAATGAAATACCACGGTATTTCATTACTAATTCACTATCACTCAGTGCCACGGGGTCAAGGTTATCCTCATGACATGAGCGTATATGAACACTAAGATATGATATCCATTATAGCAGGCAATAGAGGAGTGGAAACAAATATCATGGGGAAAGACAACATGCAGGCTAAAAGGGTCACAAGAAAAAGATGAAGCGGCCGAGTCACCACTTCGTCTCCCGCTTCGTCTGTGGCTCATCTCATCTCTGCTTTATTTTTTGGTATTCCATGTAAGATTTAACTTTATGCATTATAAAACAATCCTTTCTTGGGGGCCAGGTTTGTAAAAAGCTAATAGAAATGTTGTTTTGTGAAAATAAATGCGAGAATGTGAGAGAATTTGTACCTAGCTCCTCTAACTTCCAATGACTCATATGACATCATAAAAGTAGTGGTACACCAGTGGCCCAATATGTTGCCAAACGTATATATAATTTTTTTTTTTTTATCCCATGTGGTATGTTGGGGACCAGCCCAGAACGTTTCCTCCCCCTATTTCCATTATTTCCTATGGGAAAATTACGTCCGCTTACCAAATTTTTGCTCTACGAACCGCTTTGACACCCCCTATACTGTTTGTTAAGAGGAGTATTACTGTGTATATATATATATATATATATATATATATATATATATATATATATATATATATATATATATATATATATATATATATATATATATATATATATATATATATATATATATATATATATATATATATATATATATATATATATAAATATATGCACACATACACCTACTATTCAGGTATTTATAAAGCTTTCCACAGAACATATTAAGAGTAACACTGGAGATCTTTCTTGATGTTTCTATAGCTTGTTAAAATATGATACCTTCTTGAATATTGCAGTATATATATAGAGACATCAGTAAATAAAAAGGCTATGTTACCTGAAGTATGGAGGCTTGCATCAATCGTCTAGCTGGTTCCATTGTTGGGACGACGTGTGGTGGTGATGTTGTAAATGTTAGAGAGTTCTTGGAACCGTACTCATCAGCTAGATGCTGCAAAATCCCACAGCTAATTCCTCCCATTCCATCATGAATGTCAGTCAGTATCTGGAAACCCTGAATTTATGTTTTAAAATTAGTGTTAGCTTATGAAGCAACTTTAAGAATCATAAAAATAATAGTAATGATAATAATAATAATAATAATAATAATAATAATAATAATAATAATAATAATAAAAACAATAATAATAATAATAATAATAATAATAATAATAATAATAAATGATCTTTCCATTCCTCATAAAAAAATGACTAAGGAAGAAGATAAATGTTTAATATGTGCATCAAATACAGTGGTGCCTCCCAATAACATACACAAGGATGAAGGGCTGTCCGATAATGTGAATTCTCCATTATTAAGAGTAGTTTGTCTGAGAGATCCTTAAACACCCTCCTTCCCATTTTTTCAGTAGTTTATTCTCTTTAAATTATGAAAAAAAAAAAAGTTTTCATAATCTAATCCACCTTATTCTACACTCAATGTTCATTGTTATCTAAGAAGTGTACAGTATCAAAAATTTGTCTTACTAAGAATGGGTAAGTGAAAAAATATAGCTTTTAATTTGATGTGAAGGTCGATTCCAATGTGGTCCAGTGGCATCTTTAACAAGCATTTATTGACTGCCTGAAGGACATTGTTGAGGTGACAAAAGAGGGGAGGAAGACAAGGGATTATCAGAGTCACAGGATTTGACTACCTTCACACTATTGCCACCTTCCCATAGATCATGGGCTTGCTTTCTTTCTGTAATGCCACTCCACCTCCTTGCCCTCTGTCTCTGTCTTTCTTTCTCTCCCTCTGTTTTCTATATAAATTGGTGTGTTTCCAAAATTACTTCCAAAATCCTTTCAACTTTTGTTCTATAACACCATTACGGTAAAAATCAAGGTGTGTTCTCTAAAGGAAAGCGTTCCCCTATCCTTTAACAGTGAAGTGCTACACTGCTGAGTACCCAATACCTCACAGGCCTGCACCTAATGCAGCCTTACTATAGAGTACAGGCAGCCTCCGCTTAACGAACGGGTTACATTCCTAAAACACATTCGTTGTGTAAATTTTCGTTAAGTGAACCAATTCTAACAAATTTGACCCTTGACATCAACTTCCATTGAGAGTAAACAAAGCGAGACTGTATCATAGTACAGTAAAAGGTTTAATGAAAGTAAAAATTATGAAGTTAAACATTTAAGCAGTTTAATTTAAGACTAAGTCATTATAATCTACACTAATGTTGGATGTATGTAAGTAACTTTATAATGTTGATGATCTTAAATTTATGACGGGAGGGAGAGTGGAGTAGAAAAGACACTAGCTGACAACCTGTGGAATGTAAATAAAGGGCGCATCATTGTACTGCAAACAAAACTTATGTACCACATTTCCACAATGCTTTCCATTTTATCCATTGCAGACTCACGACTTCACGTAGTTCTTTTAGCTTGCAAGAAAGATACAGTCTCACCAACCTTCTTAATAGAGTCTGCTGACTTGAAAATAGTAGAGACAGTAGATGGAGTCAAGCCATGGTGGGAAGCAATGCTAATTATTAGTTTTCACGCCTCTCTTGTGTCTGTGAATAATATCCAGCTTCACTTCGAGAGTAAGAGACTTCCTGGTCTTCTTGGCAATGCTAGACAACATTGCAGGGCTGGTTACAAGACATGTGGCATGTTGAGCTAGGGAAGACGAGCTGTTGGTGATGCTGTTATTGTTTTGAACTAAAAGTGGGGAAGGGTAGGGGAGTGAGCGGTGCACATTTTGTCCATGAGAGGTGCTGGTGTATTCAAAAGCCTGTCAGCTTGCGTGATATGGAGGGGCTTTCAAACTTAGAAAAAATTTCCTGGATAAAATTTTGTTACAGCGAGTTTAGTGTTCGATATACAAGTAGATGGTAGTAAAAGGAAAAGTTCGTTGTAGCGAAATTTCATTGTGTAAACATTCATTGAACGGGGTTGCCTGTATTACTCTACTGCAAACTTACCATACAGCCACCTTCACAACCAATGTAAGGCAGTAATCTCCAACATGAACAATTGCTTCTTGAAGAGAGAGAGAGAGAGAGAGAGAGAGAGAGAGAGAGAGAGAGAGAGAGAGAGAGAGAGAGAGAGAGAGAGAGAGAGAGAGAGAGAGAGAGAGAGAGAGAGAGAGAGAGAGAGAGAGAGAGAGAGAGAGAGAGAGAGAGAGAGAGAGAGAGAGAGAGAGAGAGAGAGAGAGAGAGAGAGGGAGAGAGAGATCAGGCAGTGTTGTTTTGTTTACATCATTATGCTTTCACCACT
Source organism: Portunus trituberculatus (assembly GCF_017591435.1). Lineage (NCBI taxonomy): Eukaryota > Metazoa > Arthropoda > Malacostraca > Decapoda > Portunidae > Portunus > Portunus trituberculatus. Next base: position 7,298,139 of record NC_059293.1, read on the forward strand.
GTCACTGGCACCACTTTGAATGCTGCCGTGTCTCTAAGACAGTCAGGAATACGAGTAGGGTGTTGCACCAATTGCTCTAGGTCATGCAGGATAGCAAACTTGAAGGTTAGTTCACCAGGATGGTCAGTGAAGAGAAAGGAAAGCCAAAGCTGGTGGTGAACATTGAAATCTCCAAGAATGGAGATTTCTGCAACAGGGTAGAGGGACAGAATGTGCTCAACTTTAGAAGTTAAATAGTCAAAGAATTTACTATAGTCAGAGGAGTTACAGGAGAGATAGACAGCATAGATGAATTTAGTTAGAGAGTGACTATTGAGTCAAAGCCAGATGGTGGAAAACTCAGAAAATTTGAGATAATGGGCACTAGAGCAAGTTAAATCACTACACACTTAGATGCAACATCCAGCTTTGGAACAAAAATGAGAATAGAGAAAGTATGAGAGAACAGAGAAGTGGCTACTATCAGTAGCCTCAGACAGCTATGTTTCAGTGAGAAAAAGATTTCCTTTTTTATTCTTAATGTAAGAGAGAAGGCTAGCCAAGGGCAACACAATGTTAAAAAAAGAAAAAAAACTTGAGTTCTGGTTCTCTAAAAGATAAGAAGGTTTAACCAAAATTAAGGAGCAAATGTCTTGATACTCCTCTCTTAAAAGAAGTCAGGTCATAGGAGGAAGGAAATGCAGAAGTAGGAATGGAGTTCCAGAGTTCCAGAGTATATATATATATATATATATATATATATATATATATATATATATATATATATATATATATATATATATATATATATATATCATGTCGATAGTTTGAGCTCATGGCAACCACCTCCGACTCCAAAGTTGCTGTCGCCCACGTCTCAGTTCTTCTCTAGTTTCTTTTATTTACTTTTCTTCAATAAGAGAAGGTGCAAATGCAATTTCAGAACGGAGCACAAGTTGAGATATAAGCAACATGGTTTTGTTCTGGTTTATTTTCATTAGGCTTGGTGTTGGTTGCTGGGCTGTTTGCCTAGCTTAGCAAGAATGCAGCAAGCTTGTGTGTGATAATGTTCCTGGTTTCGTACCAAGAACCATGGCCCACATTCCATGTAAAATAGGTCAGTGTGATACCCCCTTAAGAGAGGAGTCTGACCTGGGGACATTTCTGGTCCCCCTCCCCAGAAAGAAACCCCAAGTCTGGGGTTGGAGTTGCCATTTCTTAATTTTGAATTTTAACTGAAGGGTATATGTGTGGTAAGTGCATGTAATTTTGAGTGAAGAAAGAGAATTGTCTTTAGAGGGCAGGCTGTGACTGCCCCCTTGAGTTCTGAAACACAAAGGGAAATGTTCAACAAGATCACAACTAGCTTTCGTGGAAAGTTCACAGCACCCCCTGAACTAGTGTTATTAGATCTCACTGGGAGTAAATTATCGTTTCAGTAGGTGTCTACTACCTCCTCCAGAAAACTAACTCCTCCAATCCTGGCCTACCTACCAGGATTGACACAGTTTCAGGGAACCTTCCCACTCTAGACCTGTAGCTGTGGAATGGCCCACTCCTTACTGCTATAACAACTGGCACTTACATAGGGAGTGACCATCTTCCTGTGATTATTGCTTTTGCATCAGTGCCACCATCCCCTCCCACATCTTTCAACTTTGCCTATCAACTTCTACCTTTCCTTCTTGCTGGAAGTTTGCCTACATTCAGCCTGTTCCTAAAAAGGGTGACAGTTCTAATCCCTCAAACTAGCATCCTAAAGTTTCAATCTCTTGCTTGTCTAAGGTTTTTTAATCTATCATCAATACGAAGATTCTTAAACATCTGTCACTTCACAATTTTCTAGGGCTTCGTCCAAGTTGCTCTGGTGATCTTCTGGCTTTTCTTACTGAGTCTTGGTCATCCTCTTTCAGAGATTTCAGTGAAACTTTTGCTGTCGCGTTAGATATTTCAAAAGCTTTTGATAAAGTCTGGCATAAATCTTTGATTTCAAAACTGCCCTCCTACAGTTTCTATCCTTCTCTCTGCAATTTTAATTCAAGTTTCCTTTCTGACCATTCTATTGCTGCTGTGGTAGACAGCTACTGTTCTTCTCCTAAATCTATTAATAGTGGCGTTACTCAGGGTTCTGTCCTGTCACCCACCCTCTTTCTATCATTCATTAATGACCTTAACCAAACTTCTTGCCCTATCCACTCCTACGCTGATGATACCACCCTACATCTTTCCACGTCTTTTCAGAAACGACCAACCCTTCAGGAAGTCAACAGATCATGCAGGGACACCACAGAATGCCTGACTTCTGATCTTTCTATGATTTCCAATTGCAGCAGAGAAAATCTAGTAGTTTTCAATGCCTCAAAAACTTAATTCCTTCATCTATCAACTCAATAAAACCTTCCAGACAACTATCCCCTATTCTTCAATGACATTCAACTGTCTCCCTCTTGTACACTGAATATCCTCGGTCTGTCCTTTACTCATAATTTTAACAGAAACTTCACATCTCAACTCTAGCTAAAACAGCTTCTATAAAGCTAGGCATTCTGAGGTGTCTCTGCCAGTTTTTCTCCCCTCTCCAACTGCTTATTCTGTACAAGGACTTTTTCCGCCTCTGTATGGAATACTCTTCGCATGTTTAGGGGGGTTACACTCACACAGTTTTATTAGATAGGGTGGAATCAAAAGCTTTTCATCTCATCAACTCCCATCATCTGACTGACTGTCTTCAGCCTCTTTCTCACTGCCAAAATTTTGCATCTCTTTCTTTTATCGCTATTTTTGTGCAAACTGTTCTACTGATCTTGCTAACTGCATGTCTCCCCAACTCCTGTGGCCTCACTGAGGTAGCTGCGGTGGCGAGTGGACGTGTTGTGTGTGCGCTCAGCTTTTGGCTGTTGGTTTTATAGTTAGCGAGTGGTGTTTGTGCTTGGTGTCTGTGTGTGGTGCTTTTGAGTGTTAGTGAAGTGAAAGTGTGTACTGCAAGTGTTACATTAGAGTGAAATAATGGTTAGAATCAGTGTTTGTGAGTTAAAAGTATTTTGGTAGAGCGAGGAGACTAGGCCTGTAACCGTCAAGTTGACCTTGAAAGAGGATTAGTTGACCTCACTTAGGCCACCCACCACCGCGGTTCCCCCACCCCGCCGTCACCAAGTATTTTTATTTGTTTGTGAGTTAACAGATTGTAAATTAGTATGGTGGTAGCTACTGAGGTATATCAGAGTGTGATTGAGTGCGTGAAAGAGATTGGGATTGGGCGAGTTTGTTGTGTGTGAGATGTGTGGGCATGACAGGAAGGTCGTTGACTTTTCTGAGTGTATGGTGTGTAGGCTCAAGAGCGAGAATTTAGTTCTTTCTCTTGAGCACCGAGAATTGCAAGAGGGAATTAGAAAGCTAAGTGAGGGGAAAAGTGCGAACGAAGTTCTCATCTTTGAGTTGAAGGAGGAGGTTAAGAGGCTTGGGGAGGCAGTGGAAAAAATTAGGCAGGAGATCAGTGTTAGGCTGAAGGTTGGACCTTTTGAGGGCAGCAGGGTGGCTTGGCCCTCTGTCGGGAAGAGCAGAGTGGGGAAGAGGGAGCAGGCAAGCCAGACTGGGAAAGATAGTAGTCAGGATGGGCAGAGATGGCAGGTTGCGAGGGGATGGAAAGCGGAGGCAGTTAGGGAGGATAGGACTAAACCTGTTGAGTGTGAAAATAGGTTCGGTTTGTTGGAGTGGGAGGGGGAGGGGGAGGGGGAGAGTGAGAGTGAGAGTGGAGTGAATAAAGTGGTTGTGGTGAGTGAAAGGTGTGTGTGGTGGGTGACTCTCAGGTTAGGTGCTTAGATAGCACTTTCTGTGGGAAAGACAGGGATAGGAGGACGAATGTGTGTATGCCTGGTGCAGGTATGAAGGCAGTGAGTGAGGAGGTGCAGAAGAGAGTTGGGGGGATGGAGAGGGAGGGTGTAGTAGTTTTGCACGTTGGTGGGAACGATGTCAGAGCAGGCGGGTCGGAGGAGTTAGTGGCAAGATTTCGGGAAATGTTAGGCAAGATAAGGGAGAGTGGTAGGAGGTGTGTAGTGTCAGGAATCTTGCCTCGTGTGTATGTTAGCAGGGAATGGTTGTCTAGGGCCATTGGTGTGAATGATCGGGTAAAAGGGATGTATTTACCTAATTGTATTTACCTAATTGTAACATACGGGAAAAGAGCTATGCTCGTGTTGTCCCGTCTCCATATCTATTAATGTCCAGCTTTTTCTTAAAATCATGAATATTCCTTGCGTTGACCACTTCCATGTCTAAACTATTCCATGCTTCCACCCTTCTATGAGGAAGCTATATTTTTCACATCTCTCCTATAAGTGGCCATTTTAGTTTTTCCCATGCCCTCTCGACATTCTTCCATTCCACATACACAGATCTTCCCTATCCATTTTTCCATGCCAATCATCACTCTGTATATTGCTATCAGGTCTCCCCTTTCTCTTCTGTTTTCCAGGGTTGGAAGTTGCATTCTTTTCAGTCTGTCTTCATAAGTCAAATCTCTTAAGTCAGGCACCATTTTCGTTGCAGCCCTCTGTACTTTCTCTAGTTTCCTTATGTGTTTCTTTAAGTTCGGAGCCCACTGTATTGTTGCATATTCAAGCCTCGGTCTTATCATTGCAGTAATTATTTTCTTCATCATTTCTTCATCTAGATATACGAACGCCACTCTTATGTTCCTCAATAAGTTCAATACTTCTCCAATTATTTTGTTTATATGTCTCTCTGGCGATAGGTCATTGGTAATTGTCACCCCAAGGTCTTTTTCTTCATGACTGGTTTTATGTCTTCATTTCCTATCTTGTACATACTCCTGATTCTTCTTTCACTCTTGCCAAACTCTATTTTCTTGCATTTTGTCGTGTTGAACTCCATTTGCCATGTACAGCTCCATTTCCATATTCTGTCCAAGTCTTCCTGGAGTAGTTCGCAATCTTTGTCACATCTCACTTTTCTTAACAATTTTGCATCGTCTGCAAATAGGCTCACATAACTGGACACCCCATCCACCATGTCATTTATGTAGACTGCGAACATTACTGGTGCCAACACTGATCCCTGTGGAACTCCACTCTCCACCAATCCCCATTCTGATGGTCTGTCCTTAATTATTGTTCTCATTTCTCTTCCTACCAAAAGTCTTCCATCCATTTTAGTAAACTGCCATGCACTCCTCCTACCATTTCAAGTTTCCAGATCAGTCTCTGGTGTGGTACCTTATCAAAGGCCTTTTTTAAATCCAGATATATTCCATCAGCCCAACCATCTCTTTCCTGTATTACATCTATCACCCTCGAATAGTAACATATCAGGTTTGTCGTGCATGAACGCCCTTTCCTAAAACCAAATTGACACTCACAAAGTATGTCATTTTCTCCAAGAAGTCTGTCCATCTAGTCTTCACCACCCTCTCACACATCTTAGCTACCACACTTGTAAGTGACACTGGTCTATAGTTCAATGGGTCTCTCTTGTTACCTGATTTATAGATTGGGACAATGTTAGCTCTTTTCCAGTCTTGGGGCACTACGCCTTCCCTTAATGAGGCATCAATTACTTCACAAACTTTTTCTGCCAATTGCTCCTGCATTCTCTTAAAATCCATCCTGATACCCCATCAGGTCCCACAGCTTTTCTCACTTCTAAACTCCCCATCATGTTCTTGATCTCCTCCACCGTTACTTGAAACTCCTTCATAATCCCTTTCTGTTCCATTACCAGTGGTTTGTCAAAAGCAGTCTCCTTTGTGAATACCTTCCGAAAGCATCCATTCATAGCCTCTGCCATTTCCTGGGATCTTCACTGTATACTCCATTTACTTCTAAACTTTCAATACTTTCTCTATTTTTGATGTTGTTGTTCACATGTCTGTAAAAAAGCCTTGGTTGGTCTTTACATTTATCAATTATATCCTTTTCTTGTTTCTTTCTTTCTTCTCTTCTAATCAACACATATTCATTTCTTGCTCTTTTGTAACTTTCCCACTGCTTAATCCGTCTTTTCCTTCTCCACCTCTTCCATGCATCCTCTTTTCTTGTTCTAGCCTTTTCACATCTATCGTTAAACCAGTCCTGCTTTCCAACTTCTCTATGTTGTCTTATTGGTACAAATTTTTCTCACCTTCTTTGTATATTTTTATAAATTCCTTCCACTTTTCATTTGCTCCTTAGCACTCTTGAATTTCATCCAATTTGTCTCTTGAAAGAATTTCTTTAGGTTTCCAAAATCTGTCTTGGCATAATTCCATCTTCCCACTTTATATTCTTCATTTCTTCTAGATTTCTCTTCGTCTATCACCTTGAACTCCAAAACTGCATGATCACTCTTTGCTAAAGGGCACTCCACCCTCATCTCCTCAATGACCATTGGCTCTGTACTAAAGACCAAGTCCAGTCTTGACGATGCTCCCTCTCCTCCAAACCTAGTATCTTCTTTGACCCACTGAGTTAACACATTTTCCATTGCCAGTGTCAATAGTGTATTTCCCATGTTGTCTCTGATCCTTCCATTGACCAGTCCTCCCAACACACCTCTTTACAATTAAAATCTCCCATCATTATAGTTCGTTCACAGCCACCCAACATTTCTTCCAGACATGTTCCTGTATCACTTATCATTTCTTCATATTCCTGTACTGACCATGCATTTGTCTTAGGTGGTACGTACACCACTATGTAGTGCCTCTTTTTCCTTCATTAGTTTCTGCTCTGATCTTTAGCACTTCTGCCTTTCCCATACCTTTTTCACTTGATCCACCTTTATATCTTTTTAACCAGCAACATCACTCCTCCTCCCATCTTACCTACTCTATTTCTTTTCCAAACGTTATATTTCCTTCTCCAACCTTCATCAGGTCTTCTCCTCTCTCAGTTTTGTTTCAGTAAGACCCACAATATCTGGGTTCTTGTCCCTCAAGTAATCGTTGAGTTCTAAAATCCCCGATATCACTCCATTTATGTTGGAATACATTACATTTCGCTCATATGTAAGTTTCTTTAGTCCTTTCTTGCTGTACTTTTCTGGGTTATGAACCACTTCCTCAGTCTCATATCCAAGATTCTCCAGAAAAACTCTTTCTTCTCTTCTTCTGTCTCTCTTCATTTGATGTGGGTGTCAGCCTTGTGGATGTATGGGATAGGTTCTATGGGTGAAGGGATTTGTATGCTAGGGATGGTGTGCATCTGAGTAGGAAGGGTGTGGATGTGCTGAGTGGATGTCTGGAGGGGGGAGTTGGGATGGAGTGTAGGGGGTGAGGTAGCAAATGCATTCCAGAAGAAAGATGTTAGACATAAATTAGATAGGATAAACAGAGATAGTGAAAAGATTAGGAAAAATTTCCAGGTGCAAATAGGAGAGAATAAGATTAGGATTCCAAATAAGGAGACAGCATCTAGGAAGGTAGCAAGACTTAAATGTTTTTATGGAAATGCCAGGAGTCTTAGGAACAAGAAGGACGAGTTATCTAGTTATATAGTTGAGGAGGACTTAGATGTTGTATGTGTCACAGAGGCATGGGTAAATGAGGAAAGGTTTAGGGAAAATAGGAAAGAATATGAAGTAAATGAATACATTATGTATTTACACCAGAGAATTGGTAGCATAGGTGGAGGAGTAATTATTTATGTAAAAAAATCCTTCATTTCCAGTCAGGTTAATGGTATTAAGGTAGATAACAGAGTAGAGTCCTTATGGCTGGATGTTAGAGTAAACAAAAGTAAGGTTATTAGAGTAGGAGCTTTCTATAGACCACCTAACCAGTCAGCAGATGTAGACAACCTTATGGTAGATGAGCTAAATAGGGGGTGTACTAGTCAGACAATTACCTTAGGGGATTTTAATCTTAAGTCAGTAAACTGGGAGAAGATGGTAGGATATGCTAGTGAAAATAAGTTTATGGAAAGTTTTCAGGATAAATATTTAGTACAGATGGTAGATAAACCTACTAGGGGGAGGAAGGTTTTAGACATAGTACTACCAAATATTGAGCATTGTTTAAAGAAAGTTGAGGTAGGAGAGACTTTAGCAAACAGTGACCATCATATAATTAGATTTATCATTAATTCCAGTAGGGATAATATAGTGAATAAGACTAGAATCCCAAACTATCAGAAAGGCAACTATGGTAGGTTACGTCAGTTATTAGGAGAGGTAAACTGGGAAGATAGTTTTGGAAATAAAACTGCACAGGAGATATGGGATATTTTTAAGGTTGTAATAAAGGGTATAGTGATGCAGTGTATCCCTTACAAAGATATAAGGCAGAGAAACAGGAAGCCATTATGGTGGACTCACGAGATAGGTAGACAGATCAGAGAGAAGAAGAGGGCATATAGAGAGTTGCAGAAAAGTGGGGAAGATGTAGATTTGATTAGGTACAGACAGGTCAGAGATGATTTGAGTAAGGTTATAAAAAAAGTAAAAGGCAGGCAAAGATAAAACTAACTAGAGCTGGGAGTAAAGATCCCAAAAAATTATATAGTTATTACAAGGTCAGTGATAAAAGAAATAAGGATAGGATTGGACCACTCAGAAAAGATGGTGTAGTAGTGGATCAAAATGAAGACATAGTAGAATTATTGAATGAACAATTTTCTTCAGTATTTACTAGGGAAAGAATAGGAAATCCTGTTACAAACAGTGCGATGAGTAGTTTAAGAGCTTTAGAAAATATTGATATAAAACCGGGAATTATTAGGAAATTTGTTCTTGAACTAGACGATAGAAAAGCTAGTGGTCCTGATGAGCTACATACCAGAGTACTTAGGGAGGGTGTAGACAGTATTTCTGAAGCACTTAAGTTAATCTTTGAAAGATCACTTAGATTTGCTGAGATACCTCAGGACTGGAAGTTAGCTAATGTTACTCCAATATTTAAAAAAGGTAGGAAGGATGATGCAAATAATTATAGACCGATCAGTTTAACTAGTATAGTATGTAAGATACTAGAGAAAATCATTAAGGGTAGTATTTGGGAGCATTTAAATGAGAATAGATTAATTAGAGATACCCAACATGGTTTTAGATCAGGGAGGTCCTGTCTTACAAATTTGGTCAATATCTTAGAATATGTTACCAAGGAGTTAGATGATGGAAATAGCATAAATGTTATATATCTAGATTTTAGCAAGGCATTTGATAAGCTACTGCATAGGAGGCTAGTGTACAAATTGAGACTACATGGGATAGGGGGTAGGTTAGTTGATTGGATTAATAAATGGCTTTCTGATAGGAAACAGAGAGTAGTATTAAATGGGGCAATGTCTGTGTGGAAGGAAGTGGTTAGTGGGGTATCCCAAGGATCAGTGCTAGGACCTCTTCTTTTCTTGGTGTACATTAACGATTTAGATTGTTACTGCCCGCCCGTAACATACATTACTACCATCACCTACTCCGCTTGTTACCTCGTTCGCCACCTCTCCGCCTCCCCTTCCACGTCACCGTCTCGTGAACCTTCCACGCCACCGTTTCATGAAGCCCCGCTACTGTCCCGAAGTTGGATTCACGCGGCCCCTTTCGACTCAACCGGAAGTGTTGAGCCAGCTCTTAGCTTTCTGGATTGGAAGTTGAGATCCAAGCCTCAACCAGTGAACACAACGCTTCTTGGGTCTACCGTGGGATCAACCATCACCCAGCACTTCACCACTGCGACACCGCATAAGTATCACTTCCCCTCGTCCGTGCTTTCCACTTTGCCTCTATATAGGATTAGGATTATTGTTAGGTATTAAGTTGGGTTCTTTATTATTGCATTTATTACTGTGTTATATGTATATGTGTATGTCATTTTCCTGTGTTCCATGTTATATATCTGTGTTTCATGTTTCTTGTTATATATGTGTCAATTTCATTATGGGTTATTAAAATAGCTTTTTAAAGTGCCCCCTTTTGCATTTCCTCACCAGATGAACCTGCAGTGTTTTTTTTTTTATTGTTATTGTTCACCGGCTCCCCGATGCCAATCTTACCAGTTTAACCGGTGAACGTAACAATTGGCGACCGTGACAGGACCATTATAACCCATGTTCAGTGTTCCATTTTTCCAGTGACTTTTTTTCTGTGATTGCTTGTGTTTCTGTGGTGTTGTGACTCTGATGTGTTTTTTCTGTGACTTACTCTGCGTGTGGTTTAAATTTACCTTTGTGCGATCAAGTAGCTCCTTTTGGGTTAAACGTGCTACGTGACTTTCATTGGTATCGCATAGCAGTGGTAGAGTAGGAAACCAGGTAGAAAGGCGTGTTCACCGATAGCACTTATCTCTATTTTTTGCATATAGGCAGGTGTGTAATAAGTGTTATCCAAGTGTTGGGATCATCATATGTTCATGCGAACCCTCAATCCCCTCACTTCGCAGATCATTTTTCTCGCTAGTTAGAATCGGCCATTTTAACTAGTCTCTCAGACTAATCCACCTCCTTATCAATAACAAGTCTCAGTACAATTCGCTCCTCACTCTCAAGTCTCGTAACTAGAGTAATCTGGATCCCTCTTAATGCCGTAACTCTCTAGTTTACCCCTCATTAGTGATTGTACTCATAAGTGTTTACTTAAGTATAATCTAGGTAATTTCTAAGGTTGCCTTTATTATCACTCTGTCAAGTTCCTCACTTAAGTAATTCGCTTATCATTTTTTTTTTGTTGTGGTTTAACATCTATTTAATATGGCTTCCGCTCAGTTTAACGTTGAAGATTTTTGTGCCGACCCTTCTCTGGAACAACTTAAAGATGCTAATATCAAGAAGGACCAATGGAAGACCATCGCTAAACATTTTGATGTTCCCATCACGTCTCAGATGACTAAAGAGGTCATTAAGAATGTAGTTGTTGAACATCTAGTGCAAGAAGGTAAGTTGCTAGGAAATGCCATAAAGAGTTAACTCCCATGTCAGCCTCTACGAGGACTATAATACACAGTCCCCAGGAAGAACAGGATAAGAGTAGGATAAGTCAATGGGAAATTGAGAAGCTTAAACTAAAATACCGGATGCATGAAAAACAAATGCAATTACAGGCAGAAAAAGAAGCGAAAGAAATGCAATTACAGGCAGAAAAAGAAGCAAAAGAAATGCAACTACAGGAAAAACAAATGCAACTACAGGCAGAAAAAGTAGATAAAGAGAGAGAATTTCAGTTACAACTTAGAAGGCAGGAGAAAGAGTTAGAAATTCAGGAGTTAGCCCTACGAAATGACGCTAAGTTTAGAGGGGAAGAAATAGATATAAAGAAACAGTTAGCAAGCTTTAATCCTGCTATAGCTGCTCCGCTAGTTCCCCCTTTTGATGAATCTGATGTTGACGGGTCATTTCGCGCTTTTGAGAGCATTGCTAATAGGAATAAATGGCCCAAGGATCAGTGGGTGTCTCTCCTTGTCCCTAAGCTAGTAGGAAAAGCTTATAGGGTATACAACGGCCTTAGTGATGAGGTAGAATATGAAGAGATCAAAGGTAACATTCTAGACGCCTACCCTATCACTTCTGATGGATACAGACAACAGTTTCGAAAGTATGTGAAACCAGAGTCTCACACCTATGTTGAATTTGCTACTGAGAAACTAAGACAATTTAAGAAATGGTTAGCCGCCCTTAACACTACCACCTTTTCGGAGTTGCTCAATCTAATGGTCCTGGAAGAATGGAAGAACAAGTTACCTTTTAATATTCTGAGGCATGTGGAAAAACGGGGAGAGAGTGATCTTATGTCTGCCGCTAAAGTGGCTGATGCGTTTGCTTTGTTGATGGGATCCCTGGGTAGTAGAGGTTGTGGTTCACTATCTAATGTTAGGTCCTCCTTTGGGGAAGGTTTTGGGGGCGCGGGTGGTAAGCCGACCGGATTCTCGCTAAATGCATATAATTCCCCCTGGTGTACATACACTCAACCCTCGATTTGCCGGACCTCCATTTGCGGTTGGTTGCGGACAAGAGTCTGTGGGAAAAAAAAAAAAAAAAAAAAAGTCCGGGACAAGTCGATTTCAAACTACCGCGCCAGACAAAGTTCGCCAAATCGGGCACTATAGATGGCAGCGCGGGCGGACATACGTCTAGTACTGGACTGTAAACAAGTCTGCCGCGTCACACGAGTGTTGTGCTTACGTGCTTGTCGTGGATACACCTCTTCTTCACAACGATGCCACCCAAAAACCCACCAAAGAAAGTAACCAAGCGTACAGCTAAACCTGTGCACCTTTCTGTGTCGCAAAAACTGGAACTTTTACGTAAAATAGATGGAGGAATGAGTGTTGCCCAAGTCTGCGAGCTGTATGGGGTGAAAAAACAGACAGTTTCGGACATAAAAAAAGATGATGATGATGATGATGATGATGGTCGTCGGAGGTTTTGCCTTTGCCTCGGCACCTCCTGTTACTTCTATTCTTCCTGATCCTGCCTTTCTTTTATTTTTCTTTCTCTTGTCTTCCACATCTGGTGCAAAGTCTCTTTCTTCTCCCTCAGTTTTGTTTTTCTGAACAAAAAACGTCTGATTTATTTTCCAACTTCCTGGTACAGCTGGTGCAGGTGCCGAAATGCCGTTAAAGACAACACTATGTTCCCACCGGAAATTTTTGCCGTTAAACACGGGATTCCGGTAAATCGCGTGCCGTTAAAGCGGGGTTCAACCTGTATAAGGTAAAGTCCGGCAAGGGGGTAGACCCCCGGACATTTTCCATTGCCGGACATTTGCCATTCCCGGACAAGCCTTCCCCCCTTTTAGTCCGGCAAATCGAGGGTTGAGTGTACTGTAAGAAGCCAGGTCACACGATCCAGAAATGTAGACACCCAAATTGCAAGGCCTCTCAACGTCAACTTTCTTTTGTGGCCCCTAAACCCAACACATTTGAGAACAAGAAACCAGTGGCCCTAGCTAACCCTGTCAACTCTCCTCTAGAACTTTATGACTCGTACATGTATCAAGGTAAAGTGTCCCTGACTGATGGTAAAGATAAGGCAATAAATATCAAGGTTCTGCGTGATACAGGTGCTGCCCAATCAATCTTAAGGGAAGATGTCATCCCTAACATCAAACAGGCTTTCACTGGGGAGGTGATCCTTACAGGTCTCGAATCACAGCTCTCCTATTCCTTGGCTAATATTAGCTTACAGTGCCCGTTCATTTCAGGAGAGGTTGAGGTAGCCATTAAACCTGGTGAACTGCCAGTACCGGGGGTACATCTTGTACTGGGTAATGATCTTGCAGGTAACTTGGCTGTTCCAAACTTAATTGTTCTTGATTCTCCCTTAACAGAAAGTCCCACTCAGACCCTGGACGAAACATCCCCTCACTTCTTCCCAGTGTGTGCAGTCACCAGGTCTCAGTCCAAGTCTTCTACCCTTTCATCACCTCCTCCACCAATGATTGCCTCTACTGACAACTTGTACAATAACATCATTTCAAAGGAGAATTTGATTAATGCTCAGGAACAGGATCTCACTTTGGCTAAGATCAGACATGTTGCCAGTGAGACAAAGGATATGTCTAAATTGCCTTGTTTTTATTATCAGGAAGGAGTCCTGATGCGTGCCTACAGACCTCCTGAACTGAAACAACTAGACACCTGGTCAGAAACACATCAAGTTATCATCCCTTGTCTGTAAGACCAGCCATTATAGAACTAGCTCATGATGGATTGTCAGGTCATCTAGGCATCCAAAAACCTACAAGAAGGCTCTTCAACATTTTTTGGCCAGGAATGAAAAGGATGTGTCACACTATGTAAAACATGTCACATATGTCAAATTGTGGGTAAGCCTAACGAACGCCTTGTGCCAGCTCCTCTGACGCCTATTCCAGTTCAGACGGAGCCCTTGAAAAAATCATTCTAGACTGTGTAGGGCCCTTACCCAAAACCAAACGAGGGAATCAGTATTTGTTAACCCTCATGGATCCCACTACCAGGTACCCTGAAGCATTCCTCTTAAGAACATCACATCAAAGACCATTGTAAAACATCTAATACATTTTTCACCTCGGTAGGAATTCCAAAACAAATTCAGTCTGACAAGGGTAGCAATTTCACTAGCCATTTTTCCAACAGATAGTGAATGAGCTAAACATCGACCATGTTACCTCCTCGGCTTATCACCCCAATCCCAAGGCTGTCTGGAGCGGTTTCACCAAACATTAAAATCCATGATGAAGAAGTATTGCTTGGAGCATCAAGGAGACTGGGATGAAAGTATTTCTTTCCTTCTCTTCGCTTTAAGAGAATCTCCTCAAGATTCTTTAGGTTACTCCCTTTTGAATTACTCTATGGTAGACAGATCAGGGGGCCTCTCAAAATATTAAAGGATCAATGGTTTACTCAAAATACTCCTTCAAGCCCCAGTGTGTCTGACTACATCAGTAACCTTAAGAATAAAATCAGTGAAGTCAGATCTTTTGCTAAATCAAACTTCCTCAAATCTCAAACTAAAATGCAACAGAATTCTCTTCCCAAATCTGTCATGAGAAGTTTCAAACCAGGAGACAAGGTTTTACTTTTTCTCCCCACTCCAGGCAATGCTCTTCACAGTAAGTTCATGGGACCTTATAATGTGACTCAAAAACTAAGTCCATTAAATTATGTGGTCCACACTCCTGACCGTCGTAAGGATTCCCAACTAGTTCATATTAATCTAATGAAACCTTACCACTCCAGAGAACCAGAGGACGACTTGTCTCGCACTGTACCTGTATGTCTGTTAGGGAAGGAGTCTGGTCCTGTGTCCCCCGAGGAAGAGTCCGACATCGAATTCCTCTTCTCGTCACCTAAAGGACGCCCCTCAAACAGCCAAATCATGTCCAACCTTGATGAGGAGTTTCTTTCCTTAACACCTTCACAACAGTCTGATCTTAAAAAGTTATTGCTAGACTTTTCTGAAATCACAGGTGACCTTCCAGGAGTTTGTAATACTATCCAACATGACATAACATTAATATCTAATGACATCAAGCCTATAAGACAACCAGCCTATCGCGTTTCACCCATTAAAAGAGACTTGATGAAAAAAGAGGTAGACTATCTGCTCTGTCATCACCTTGCAGAACCTAGTATATCTCCCTGGGCTTCTCCCTGCCTGTTAACATCTAAGCCAGAGATGGTAGTAGTCGATTTTGCACCGACTACAGGAAATTAAATAAAGTGACGGTGCCAGACTCCTATCCATTACCCTTGATAGAGGACCTTATAGATAGTATAGGAGTAGCCAAATTTGTAACCACTATAGACTTACTTAAAGGTTACTACCAGATTCCCCTCTCGGACGAGGCCCAAATAATATCCGCCTTCATCACCCCCTTCGGACTATACCAATACACAGTGATGCCCTTTGGCTTGTCTAATGCTCCCGCCACCTTCCAGAGGGCTATAAATTACATCACTCAGGACTTGGAGGGAACATCTGCATATCTGGACGACCTGGTGGTGACTGCGGACAACTGGGCGACACATCTGACCCGTCTTCGGAGGCTGATGGGTCGGTTGCATGAAGCCGGGCTTACAATCAACCTGGCCAAGTCCACCTTCAGGAAGTCTACGGTGGTCTACCTGGGACATGTGGTGGGGAACGGCAAGGTTCGCCCCAAGAGAGCTAACGTGGAGGCCATCCTTGGCTTCCCTGTCCCTACCAGCAGGAAAGCTCTCATGAGGTTCTTGGGGATGGCTGGTTTCTACAGACGCTTCTGTAGGAACTTCTCCACCCTGGCCGCCCCCATGACGGACCTTATCAGCACTTCCGTCCCCTTCCACTGGACCCCGACCTGTGACCAAGCCTTCCAACACCTCAAGGCGTTTCTCTCCTCGGAACCAGTGGTCTGGACGCCAGATCACTCCCGCCCCTTCCATCTACAAGTGGACGCAAGTGGAATTGGAGTGGGTGCTGTCCTACTACAAACGGACCCTACAAGCGGCATCCTCCATCCCATCGCCTATCACTCCGCCAAGCTGAAAAAACATCAACTCAACTACTCCACCATCGAGAAGGAGGCTCTGGCACTCGTCCTAGCGCTCCAACGTTTTGAGTGCTATCTTCATCCTGGCCCTCAAACTACGAAGGTCTTCACCGATCACAATCCTCTGGCCTTCCTTCACGCCATGAAGAACCGAAACCAACGCATTCTTAGGTGGGCCTTGTTAACTCAACCCTTCAACTTGGAAGTCCACCATATCAAGGGGATGGACAACATCATCGTAGACGCCTTATCAAGATCTCCCGTCTCACCTCCTTCATGAGCCCATTACGGAGGTCTTAGGGGGGAGGAAATGTTACGGCCCGCCCGTAACATACATTACTACCATCACCTACTCCGCTTGTTACCTCGTTCGCCACCTCTCCGCCTCCCCTTCCACGTCACCGTCTCGTGAACCTTCCACGCCACCGTTTCATGAAGCCCCGCTACTGTCCCGAAGTTGGATTCATGCGGCCCCTTTCAACTCAACCGGAAGTGTTGAGCCAGCTCTTAGCTTTCTGGATTGGAAGTTGAGATCCAAGCCTCAACCAGTGAACACAACGCCTCTTGGGTCTACCGTGGGATCAACCATCACCCAGCACTTCACCACTGCGACACTGCATAAGTATCACCCTAACCTAACCTGACCTGATGAGACCTGGACAGGCTGATAGCATGGGCAGACAGGTGGCAGATGGAGTTTAATTCTAAAAAGTGTCAGGTTATGCATTTAGGTAAAGACAACACAAACTTTAGCTATGAGATGGAGGAATGTTGGCTAGAGGCAGTAGAGGAAGGAAAGGATTTAGAAGTAGTGATAGACAGGACTATGAAATTTTCAAAGCAATGTTTAGAAGCAAGAAATAGGGCAAATAGGATCCTGGGTTTTACAAATAGAAATGTTAGTTATAAAAGTAAGAAGTGGTGCATAGCTTATATAATTCCTATGTTAGGCCCCATTTAGAGTATTGCATACAGGCCTGATCACCCCATTATAGGCAGGATATCAACATGTTAGAAGCAGTTCAGAGAAGAGCAACTAAGATGATACCAGCATTAAAGTGCCTGGAGTATTGAGATAGAATAAAAGAATTAAACATGTTTTCATTTGAGAGGAGATGTATAAGAGGGGATATGATAGAATTAATCAAAATGTTCTCAGATACAAACTACATAGATGTGAGATCTTTCTTTACCTTAGAGGAGGGAAGTAGGACTAGAAATCATGGCAGGAAGATTAGAAAGCAAGGCTACAGGTTAGATATAAGAAAATATTTCTTTAGTCATAGGGTGGTAGACTTCTGGAATGCATTGCCAGAGAGGGTTGTAAATAACACTAGTTTGACAATGTTTAAAAATAGATTAGATAAGCACTTAAATTTATTAGATTTATAATTATGTATAGCGCTGCATGATAGTTTTTATAAGAAATTTACTATAGTTAAACAAGACATGATCCCCATGTATGGGGATCACAGATTGTAGAGGATTTCGCTGCAGGACTTAGCCCTGTTAATAGGCCAAATATTTAGAATTAGTATATAATGTATTGTGTACTTGTAAGTGTATCTTTTTAAGTACTGATGACGGTCGCTGTGCGACTGATACAGGATAACCTAGATGGGCCCTGGTGGCCCTTTGTTATCCTATTATTTATGTTATGTTATGTTATGTTACTGCACAAGGCTTTCTTCTTCCCCTCATCCCTATTCTGTCCAGCTCTCTAATGCTAGAGTTAACCTGTACTCTCAATCATTCATACCTTCCACTAGTAAACTCTGGAACTCTCTACCTGCTTCTGTATTTCCGCCTTCCTACGACTTGTCTTCTTTTAAGAGGGAGGTATCAAGACATTTGCTCCATATTTTTGGCTAATGCTTTTCTTTCTTCTAGAGAACCAGCACCTAAGTGGGCCTTTTTTTTTTTTTCTAATATTATCTTTGCTCTTGAGTGGCCCTCTTTCCTTATAAAAAAAAAATCACACAGACTGTATTTCTTTCAAAAAGGGAGACCTGGTATCCTTTCAAACAGAATTAAATCTAACTGTCCCACTCAAGACCCTCCCATCAGATGACAAAATTCACTACCTTACAGAAGTCTCGGTGACTGAGGGGTCCCACCATTTTCACCTTGTCACTTCCTTCTCTTCAGATCAAGCTTCATGCCTTTACAGCATGGATATGAAACTCTGTCCCTCCACTATATCAATATTTTCACTACTTGTAGGCCCAGAGCAAGCGTGTTATTCTTGATGAGAAACACTCAACAGGGGCCTCCTTTTGTGCTTCCCTGTCCTTTTCCAGCTTAGTCTCCTAAGCCAGGTCTTTCTTCAGGAAGATGGTCCACCCACAAACCCCTCTCACGTTCCTGTTAACTAGAAATGGCGTCCTCTTCACCAGTGATGCCAAAAAACCTGAGTGTCTTGCCACCCACATTCACACAACATTTGGCTCTTCAGATTCTTTGCCCACACTTGTGTTAACCTCTTCCTCACACTCCAGCCATGAAATTAGCACTGCTATAACTCCCCAGGAACTCATCTCAATCTTACACTCACTGTCTATCAGGAAGGCAATGGAACTGGACGACATGCCAAACAAATTTCTTCGATGCCTCCCAGATGCTCTGCTGCAGGCAGCTCCTATTGGACATCATAACATAACATAACATAACATAAATAATAGGATAACAAAGGGCCACCAGGGCCCATCTAGGTTATCCTGTATCAGTCGCACAGCGACCTCGTCATCAGTACTTAAAGATACACTTACAAGTACACAATACATTATATACTAATTCTAAATATTTGGCCCATTAACAGGGCTAAGTCCTGCAGCGAAATCCTCTACAATTTGTGGTCCCCATACATGGGGATCATGTCTTATTTAACTATAGTAAATTTCTTATAAAAACTATCATGCAGTGCTATACATAATTATAAATCTAATGAATTTAAGTGCTTATCTAATCTGTTTTTAAACATTGTCAAACTAGTGCTATTTACAACCGTCTCTGGCAATGCATTCCAGAAGTCTACCACTCTATGACTAAAGAAATATTTTCTTATATCTAACCTGCAGCCTTGCTTTCTAATCTTCCTGCCATGATTTCTAGTCCTATTTCCCTCCTCTAAGGTAAAGAAAGATCTCACATCTATGTAGTTTGTATCTGAAAACATTTTAAATAACTCTATCATATCCTCTTATACATCTCCTCTCAAATGAAAACATGTTTAATTCCTTTAATCTATCTCTATACTCCAGGCGCTTTAATGCTGGTATCATCCTAGTTGCTCTTCTCTGAACTGCTTCTAACATGTTGATATCCTGCCTATAGTGGGGTGACCAGGCCTGTATGCAATACTCTAAATGGGGCCTAACATAGGAATTATATAAGCTACGCACCACTTCCTTACTTTTATAACTAACATTTCTATTTATAAAACCCAGGATCCTATTTGCCCTATTTCTTGCTTCTAAACATTGCTTTGAAAATTTCATAGTCCTGTCTATCACTACTCCTAAATCCTTTCCTTCCTCTACTGCCTCTAGCCAACATCCCTCCATCTCATAGTTAAAGTTTGTGTTGTCTTTACCTAAATGCATAACCTGACACTTATCTGAATTAAACTCCATCTGCCACCTGTCTGCCCATGCTATCAGCCTGTCCAGGTCTCGTTGTATTCTGTAATTGTCCTTTTCACCCTGTACTGCACATGCTATCTTAGTATCATCTGCAAACTTTGATACTTTGCTACTAATTCCTAAATCTAAATCGTTAATGTACACCAAGAAAAGAAGAGGTCCTAGCACTGATCCTTGGGGTACCCCACTAACCACTTCCTTCCACTCAGACATTGCCCCATTTAATACTACTCTCTGTTTCCTATCAGAAAGCCATTCACTAATCCAATCAACTAACATACCCCCTATCCCATGTAGTCTCAATTTGTACACTAGCCTCCTATGCGGTACCTTATCAAACGCCTTGCTAAAATCTAGATATATAACATCTATGCTATTTCCATCATCTAACTCCTTGGTAATATATTCTAAGATATCGAGCAAATTTGTAAGACAGGACCTCCCTGATCTAAAGCCATGTTGGGTATCTCTAATTAATCTATTCTCATTTAAATGCTCCCAAATACTACCCTTAATGATTTTCTCTAGTATCTTACATACTATACTAGTTAAACTGATCGGTCTATAATTATTCGCATCATCCTTCCTACCTTTTTTAAATATTGGAGTAACATTAGCTAACTTCCAGTCCTGAGGTATCTCAGCAAACCTAAGTGATCTTTCAAAGATTAACTTAAGTGCTTCAGAAATACTGTCTACACCCTCCCTAAGTACTCTGGCATGTAGCTCATCAGGACCACTGGCTTTCCTATCGTCTAGTTCAAGAATAAATTTCCTAATAATTCCCGGTTTTATATCAATATTTTCTAAAGCTCTTAAACTACTCGCACTGTTTGTAACAGGATTTCCTATTCTTTCCTAGTAAATACTGAAGAAAATTGTTCATTCAATAATTCTACTATGTCTTCATTTTGATCCACTACTACACCATCTTTTCTGAGTGGTCCAATCCTATCCTTATTTCTTTTATCACTGACCTTGTAATAACTATATAATTTTTTGGGATCTTTACTCCCAGCTCTAGCTAGTTTTATCTCTGCCTGTCTTTTACTTTTTTTTATAACCTTACTCAAATCATCTCTGACCTGTCTGTACCTAATCAAATCTACATCTTCCCCACTTTTCTGCAACTCTCTATATGCCCTCTTCTTCTCTCTGATCTGGCTACCTATCTCATGAGTCCACCATAATGGCTTCCTGTTTCTCTGCCTTATATCTTTGTAAGGGATACACTGCATCACTATACCCTTTACTACAACCTTAAAAATATCCCACATCTCCTGTGCAGTTTTAATTCCAAAACTATCTTCCCAGTTTACCTCTCCTAATAACTGACGTAACCTACCATAATTGCCTTTCTGATAGTTTGGGACTCTAGTCTTATTCACTATATTATCCCTACTGGAATTAATGATAAATCTAATTATATGATGGTCACTGTTTGCTAAAGTCTCTCCTACCTCAACTTCCTTTAAACAATGCTCAATATTTGTTAGTACTATGTCTAAAACCTTCCTCCCCCTAGTAGGTTTATCTACCATCTGCACTAAATAGTTATCCTGAAAACTTTCCATAAACCTATTTTCACTAGCATCTCCTACCATCCTCTCCCAGTTTACTGACTTAAGATTAAAATCCCCTAAGATAATTGTCTGACTAGTACACCCCCTATTTATCTCATCTACCATAAGGTTGTCTACATCTGCTGACTGGTTAGGTGGCCTATAAAAAGCTCCTACTCTAATAACCTTACTTTTGTTTACTCTAACATCCAGCCATAAGGACTCTACTCTGTTATCTACCTTAATACCATTAACCTGTCCCTCAACAACAGCTGGTTGTCGGGGACATTCCCTTCAGCATGGCATCTTGCCATCACTGTTCCTATTCCTAAACCTGGCAAGGATCCAAAGATGGCCTCCTCTCATAGATTTATTAGTCTCCTGTCTAACACAAGTAAGGTTTTCGAGCATGTCATTCAATATAGACTAACCTGGTGGTTAGAATGCAAACACCTCCTACCACCCAACATGTTTGGTTTTCACCCTTACTGGGGCACCCTTGATGCCTTGTTGTTGCTGGAGCACCACTTTTCTGAATCTTAAGGCCTTTACCGTCCTTGTATGGCATACTCATCGAATGTTTGGGGGTGGTTACACTCACACAGTTTTATTACACTAGGTGGAATGAAGAGCTTTTCATCTCATCAACTTTCCTCCTCTAACTGACTGTCTTCAGCCTCTTTCTCACTGCCAAAATGTTGCATCTCTTTCTATCTTTTACCACTATTTTCATGGTAACTGCTCTACTGATTTTGCTAACTGCATACCTCTCTTTCTGCAGCCTCACAGCACAAGGCTTTCTTCTTCCTTGTTCTTTGCCTTTGACCAGTTTCCCTCATACATAAAAAAAATTAACAAAGGAGAATTTAAATTACTGTTGTGACCCGAGACGACACATGTGTAGAAGAAAACAGAAAAATATCAAGGAAGGCACAAAAGCAAAAGTAATAGTAGTAAGAGAGGCAAAATATAAAAGAAAGAAAGGAATAAACAGAAAACCAGAAGATCCCATGGGATGAGCAAACTGTAGGTACTAAAGCAAATAGTAAGATGACCAGTATAGATCACATGCCGGTGAATTGCGAGCATGACAACAACATTCAGGCCAGGGAATTTTCATGGATTCAGAGACAGAAGCAGAAGCCTGCAAAAGACAAATACAAATGACAGATATCAAGCTCGGGAGGTTTCCACAGACGCAGAGAAATAGAGAAGCAAAAGATGGCAAGAGACAAATACGAATGACAGATACAAAGTAATGTTAAATAATAAGACAAGTCAAAAATATCGCAGACCGAAATAAGCTAAGGAAGCAAAGGCAAATTAGAAATCTACAAGGAATTTCTGAAAAGTGACAACAGGAGATTCTAGAACCTTCTCCACATATCTAGGTCCAATAGATACCAGATTCACGGTCAAAAGAGGGTGATGTGACCGACAATGTAGTAACAAGAGGGTCAGCTGACTACACCTCTGTTATCACTCAAAATTGGTGCCTAAAAAACGCACAATAGCAGAAAACGCAATAATAGAAGTTAGGAATAAATAGGAAATAAATAAACTGGTGCCTTAACCAAAGAATTTTCCTAAAAAACAGCTCAGAACAACAGAATACCACGTGCTAGACTGAGGTGTGGTGGTAGTGGTGGCAGTGGTGATAGTTGTGAGCAGAGTGACCAGAACCAATCAGCTCCCTTATTCAAATCACGTGACGTGAATACACAGCGATGATCGGTTGCTGGCTTATCCTCCTCCTTATGATCATTATCTTTCTCCCCCTCCACCTCTTCCTCCTCCTCCTCCCCCATCTAAACATTGGTCGGTGTGTGGTTGGGATATGGGTAGTATTACTACTACTACTACTACTACTACTACTACTACTACTACTACTACTACTACAACTACTACTACTACTACTACTACTACTACTACTACTATTACGGGTGAGCGATAACGACTTTCCAGATGCACTAAAACTTAATTTTGCAGATTTTCATAAGTGCGCAATAATGCGTAAGTGCAATAACAGAAGGGCGCAATAACGGACGGTTAGGTGTATAAAAAAGAGATAGCCAATGTGGAAGCATCAGCTGATCATGAGTCAAGGATAAGGGATAAGATACAAAAATGAACTCTAAGTATATCAAAGGTTCAGGGCAAAATAGTTATAGAGATATTTGAAACTTAAGCAGCAGCTGGGCGCTAAGAAAGTCAGAGAACGAATCAGACAACCTTGCTGAAGGAAGTCCCAAATCTGAAGGGGTCAGACCAGGATGAGACAAGGGCGAGATGGCTCAGCTCACAAAGTTGTTGTTCGTAAGTAGAGCTCAAAAGTTTGCAGAGCAGTAAATCATAGCTTAATTGATTGGTTTTACATTGATTTTATTTGATGTGTGATTTTATCCTATCTTGATTAGTGAATGAAGTGTCATCTTTATGCTATCTTTAATAACTGAAGTGTGATTTTTTATTATTAATTGAAGTGTGAAGTGCTATCTTCATTAGTGAATGAAGTATAATTTTATGCTATCTTGATCAATAATTGAAGTGTGATTTTTTTGCTTTCTTGATTATTAATTGATGCGAGGTATATTTTGATCAGTGATTTATGTGTGACTTTCTTACAGTTTATTCGAGTATCTTTGTGACGGATTCTTGATACAGTGATGAACGTTTCATGCACATTTGATCTTAGAATATATCATATTTGCATTTCGGAGTTGTATATCATTTGTTTTATCTAATTTTAGCAAATTAAATTTAGTAAGTTATTCATGTATGGTGTTAACTTATTAAGTATCCAACTGAGAAGGATGGTACCTTGAGATATGAGCTATCTGAGATACGAGATTTTTGATACGAGCTACAATTTGATCATGTTTTTATTTTTGAGATACGAGGAAAATTTTGAGATACAAGTAATGCTTGGGGATGTTACTGCTGTAGTTGGTGGCTCAGCACATCTGTTCAGCCTCAGCTAAACTAGTATCTAAGTGTTTCCCATGGATCTCATGCACTGTGATTGTTCTTTCATCATTTTCACACTATTTACCTTGTTTTTTTGTCTAAAGGGAATACAGTTTTAATTTATGTTTAAGTTTAATGTTTACATGTGAATGGTGCCTGCATCTTTTCTTCCCCCCTCTTCCTCCTCTACCATTTACCACAATTAGCCAAAAATGTGTCTCCAAGATGAGAACACTAAATAAACTTTTGCTGTTATTTCATATATTTTCATGCATTGATAAGGTATGCATGTATACATAACTGAAAAGGCAAAACAAATTTCTCCCATCTCCCACCTCCTCTGCTGATGCTTATCATAGAGGTGGGGGGGGGGAACAATGTAAACAAACCTCTACAGCATCTCTCTCTCTCTCTCTCTCTCTCTCTCTCTCTCTCTCTCTCTCTCTCTCTCTCTCTCTCTCTCTCTCTCTCTCTCTCTCTCTTTCTTACTTAAAACTTCATTTATTCAATGAATAATGTTTAAAGGATCATCAATGAGCTCTTCTGTCATTATAAGAGCACCTAAGTCTTCTGTGGGTGGCTATATTTGTACACTCCAGCTGATCAACAGTCCCTAATGAGAGTTGGGAATGCAGTAACATTCCGTGGAATGCATCCTCCAAGATAAACATACAGGCAACTCCCACAACGAACGTTTTCTTTTACTACCATCTGCTCATATAACAAACACCAAACTCGCTTTAACGAAATTCAATCCAGGTAATTTTTTCCAAGTTTGAAAGCCCCGCCGTATCACGCAAGCCAACAGGCTTTTGAATACACCAGCACCTCTCGTGGACAACACACACACCACTCACTCCCCTACCCTTCCATGCTCTTGGTTCAAAACAAAAACAGGGTCCAGCACCAGCTCGTCATCTCAAGCTCAACATGCCACCAAAATGCCCTGCAACTAGCCCTGCAATGTCGCCTAGAGTTGCTAAGAAGACCAGAAAGTCTCTTACTTTCTAAGTGAAGCTGGATATTATTCACGGACATGAGATGGGCAAGAAAACTAATAACATTGCTCGCCACCATGGCTTGATTCCATCTACTGTCTCTATTATTTTCAAGTCGGCAGACTCTATTAAGAAGGCTGATAAGACCGTATCTTCCTTGCAAGCTAAAAGAACCATCAGAACTTGTGACTCTACAATGGATAAAATGGAAAGCCTTGTGTAAATGTGGTACAGGTAACTCTCGATTTATGCAATAGATGCGTTCCAAGAGGCATCATGTATATCAAAATTTGCCTAAAACAAGCATGTAATTCTCATAAGAAACAATAGATAATAGGGTGGATGCAGGATGTGGTCCCAAAAAATTCATACAAAATACTCTATTTATTTGGCTAAATTAACATGTTTTTATCATTTACCATTCTAAATACTAAAAGTGTATTTAAAGTAAAGGTAAAAGCAAGCAATAATTAGATAAAGCAAAAAATAATAAGAGAAAACAAAAAAAAACAAAGAATACATAAACATAACACTCACTGCATCACTGCCTTCACCACTCACACCACAGTCAGTCACCAACCTCCTCTGAGCTTTACCACTTTATCAAAAATCCACTTATCAAAAATAAGCAAATTGTGTATTGCTGCTGCAGAGGTTTGTTTACATTGCTCCTCCCCTCAGTGTTAAGTGTCAGAAGAGGAGGTAGGTGGAGATGGGAGAAATTTGTTTTGCCTTTTCAGTTACATACACATGTGGGACCGCTCACGTTTTGTGGGCCCCAGGGTTCTCAAGTGCACAAATTCGAATCCTAGCCACAGTCCAGGGTTAGGAAAGACATCCACTCGGTGTAACAGTTCTCAAAAATGCCAAAACCAAAGTTCTCCTGATTCCTCTGTCAGGAGGCACCGTCCTAATAGGGGAACCAGACATAAACCGAAAAAAATAATAAATAAAAACACATGTATACTTTATCAATGCATAAAAGTATATGAAGAGCAAAAGTTCACTTAGTGTTCTTACCCAGGAGACAAACCTTTTTCAGCTAATGTTGGTGAATGGTGGAGGAGGAGGAGGAGGAGGGAGAAAGGAAGGAGTGCAGGAACCATTCACACATAAACATCGAACATACAGGTAACTCTTCAATTATGAGTGTTTAATTTACGCGTTTTTTGTTAATACACTACCGAAAAAATATTATATTTAATTAAATTTGCATGATCTGTTTGCTTATACACGATTTGGCCCAACCGCATTTTCAAACTGAGCGCCAGATGCAATTTCAAACTGCGCGCCAGAGAGTTCCACAGCTGGCCAATAGGTGGGAGCTCCACTGCTCCCTCCTCTTCCTGCACCTCATTTGCAGCCTGCCAGCAACGAGTGCAGGCGGAATCTTTTCACCATGGAAGCGATGGAAGTAGAGAAAGTGCAGGTGAATGATGACGTCCTTGACTAGGAGGTGTACAGCGACAGCAAGTGCTTGTGAAGGGTGAAGACACTGGCGTCCTGCGTTTATTTTTTTACTAGTGTTTACTTTTATACTCTTGGGTTATTTTTGATAAGTGGATTTTTGATAAAGTGAAAAAGCTCGGAGGAAGATGGTGACTGACTGTGGTGTGAGTGGTGAAAGCAGTGACGCAGTGAGTGTTGCGTTTACGTATTCTTTGTTTTGTCGTTTTCTCTTATCATTTTTTGCTTTCTCTTATTATTTCTTGCTTTTCTCTTTACTTTAAATACACTTCTAGTATTTAGAATGGTAAATTATAAAAACATGTTTGTTTAGCCAAATAAATAGAGTATTTTGTACAAATTTTTTGGGGACCACATCCCGCATACCCCCTATTATCTAGTGTTTCTTATGAGAATTACAAGTTTGTTTTACGCAAATTTTGAAATACGCAATGCCTCTTGGAATGCATCTATCGTGTAAATCAAGTTACCTGTAAATTAAAACTGCACTTTCTTTGAATAAAAAAATAGCAAGTAAATAGTGTGAGAATGATGAAAGAACAATCACAGTGCATGAAATCCACGAGAAACATGTAGATACTAGCTCAGCTGAAGCTGGCCTGATGCACTGAGTTGCCAACTAGCAACAACATTCCCAAGCACAGCTCATGTCTCAAAATTTTGCTTGTATCTCAAAGCAAAAAAAGTTTACCACATTGTAACTTGTATTCCAAAAAAATTGTATCATGTATCAAGGTACCACTATGGTATAAAAAAGTGGCCAAAGTAGTGGCAGAAAATGATAACTTGGAGGTTCTAGTGTCAATTTGAATTATTACCATAGATTCTTCTTCACTTCAGCTATTGCAATTTCAGCTATTGTACAGTGGTAAATGCACCAATTAGGCATAATAGCGGAGGGTTGAGTGTATATTACCACATGACCATGTAACGACGAAATGCTGTAGGTTGAGAACATTATTAACTAAGGAACTCCTGTACTCACATGTTGCTAATTGCAAAGACACATTACAGAAGGAAAGAAAAAGGCTAAAAGCCAATAAAACTAATAAAGGAGAACAAAAGC
This sequence comes from Portunus trituberculatus, assembly GCF_017591435.1. Lineage (NCBI taxonomy): Eukaryota > Metazoa > Arthropoda > Malacostraca > Decapoda > Portunidae > Portunus > Portunus trituberculatus. The sequence continues at coordinate 7,325,752 of NC_059293.1, forward strand.
CCATACCATGCCACAACGAGAAAAAGAAACCCCTTACTGAATCAGAGTCAACTCTTCTTCTATTAAAAATATGGGCTGCATGTAACCTCTTAGTAAATAGGAAAAAGGTAAAGTGTTTTTTTTTTTTGTATTTCTCAAATAGCTAAGAGTAAATTTTCACATGTTTGCTGTAAAGACAATGGTTTATGCAATAATCAATATTCAACACTTATGTTTTGTAGTGCAGGTAATAGTAATTTTGTTTGTTTTTTTGTGTAACATTAACCCCTTCAATACGGTGACGGCTATGTGGGCGTCATGAAGCCCCAGTAGCAAATACGGTGACGCCTACGTAGACGTCATATTTCTTTTCTGACCTTTCTTCAGTTCAGTTGTCCTGTATAGTGTGTTGGATACCAACTACACACGGTGTATGCTGTCCTTGAAATCCTAGTGCTCCTCCCACCATCCTTGTCTCCACCAATCACTAAAGATAAGCTACATGTGTCCTGCCTTGTGTTTAAAATTACCCAATGGCATAGACTGTTCCCATCTCTCTCTCTCTCTCTCTCTCTCTCTCTCTCTCTCTCTCTCTCTCTCTCTCTCTCTCTCTCTCTCTCTCCTCCCTTTGTTTCCCTCTCCCTTCCCTCCCTCCCTCTTCCTCTCGAAGATAAGCTACATCGTCCGCTTGTGTCTAAAATATTAGCAAATGTCACACTCTCTCTCTCTCTCTCTCTCTCTCTCTCTCTCTCTCTCTCTCTCTCTCTCCGAAGAGAGAAGCGTCCACTTTCCTCTTCGGAGGCGATATAGTGACTAAAAAATAGCAGCATAATACACAAAGACAACAAGTATGACAAGCTTGCACGAGTTTCCCGCGCTCAGGCGCGCGGCACTACCGCCCGTATATCATACAGGCGGGTTTTTTTAACATCCGGCGCGAAGGGGTTAACTGCATATTATTCCATAATTAGAGCCAAGATTCTATACTTTTTAAACTTGGGACACTGAAAATTATCATAGCAAGAGACTGCAGTGTACTGCAAAGTGAATGTTGAGGTGAATTTGCAGTTTATGACATACATAGGATTGTTTTGTATTACATGCACATTTTAGCATTATCTTTTACATATCTGAAAACACTTACCTGCAAGCTATTGCAAGATTCAGCTAAACACCTTATTCTATCCACAATTTCTTCTTCCACTTCCTCCCTCTGAAATGTTGAGTATCCTGAGGAAAATCCCCAGATATTTTCACTGGTCCCAGTTGATGCTCTTCCAGTGTTAGCCATTAAATTATCAATAAGATAAATTGCTTTGGGATGTAAGTGTGGGCGTAAAAAGTCCGACCAAACTTTGACTGACTTGGTGAGGTCATAGACTTTTTTTGATGGACTAACATCATCAGAAGCTTTGGAGTCATCTGAAAAAAGTTATGTTTGTTGAAGAGGACTGAATTGTAGTTTTTCTAACCAAACAATACAAAAAAAAAAAAAAAAAAATATATATATATATATATATATATATATATATATATATATATATATATATATATATATATATATATATATATATATACAGGCAAAGCCCACTTAACGAAGGGGTTACGTTCCTAAAATACCCTTCGTTAAGCGAAACTTCATTAAGCGAACCGATTATAACAAGTTTTTAACCCCTGACTTGAACTTCCATTGAGAATAAACAAAGTGAAAGTGTATCATAAAACAGTGAAAGGTTTAATGAAAGTAAAATTTATGAAATTAAACATTTAGGCAGTTTAATCTAAGTCATTATAATGTATATATGTACATAACTTTATAATGTTGATGATCTTAAATTTATGAAGGGAGGGAGAGTGGAGCAGAAAAGACACTAACCGGCAACCTGTGGAATGCAAACAAAGGGAGCATCATTATATCACATAGAAAACTTATGTACCACATTTCCACAAGGCTTTCCATTTTATCCATTGTAGAGTCACGAGTTCAGGTGGTCCTTTTAGCTTGCGAGGAAGATACAGTCTCACCAGCCTTCTTAATAGAGTCTGCTGACTTGAAAATAGTTGACACAGTAGATAGAGTCAAGATGGTGGCAAGCAATGCTATTAGTTTTCTCGCCTCTCTCGTGTCCGTGAATAATATCAAGCTTCACTTGGAGAGTAAGAGACTTCCTGGTCTTCTTATCAACGCTAGGCGACATTGCAGGGTGTTTTGGTGGTAAGTTGAGTGAGAGAAGACGAGCTGCTGCTGATGCTGCTATTGTTTTGAACAGGGGGAGTGAGTGATGCACGTGTTGTCCACCAGAGGCGCTAGTGTATTGAAAAGCCTGTCGGCTTACGTGATTCAGCGGTGCTTTCAAACTTGGAAAAAGTTACCTGGATAAAACTTTGTTGAAGCGAGTTTGGTGTTCATTAAACAAGCAGATGGTAGTAAAATGAAACCTTCGTTGAAGCGAAATTTCGTTGTGTGAACCTTCTTTAAGCAGGGGTTGCCTGTATATATATATATATATATATATATATATATATATATATATATATATATATATATATATATATATATATATATACACACACACAATAAGTCCTCGTTATATGGTACTTCATTATCCGGTAAATCCACATTTACGGTGTTAGGTCATTACTAACCTCGATTAAATTTACGGTAAGAAAAATTCAGATACAGTATCCACTCATGTTTTGTTTACAACCTACCGGAGCGTCACCATGCCGCGCTGCCACCACCACAACAACAATCTGTCTCTTCCCACGTTTCCCACTGAAAACAAGTGAAGTCCTTTTATATAACTATTTTCATGTCTGTAGGGGTGACTTTTGACATGCTAGAACACATCCCCTATTGTTACATGTTATAATGGGTTCGATATATGGTAATTTCAATTTGCAGTAAGGTTTTCAGGAACACATACCTATGTACCGTATAACGAGGACTTACTGTATACAGTACCATGCCACATTTTCATATTCATTATGGTTACTATTTGGTGATTTTATACAGCTTCAGAAACTTATGTGAGGGTAAAAATAGTAAAGACTGTGGCCATTAATCTTCTGACTTCCATAAACCTATGCTAATTTCAATAAAATCATCTAATCACACTCAAAACTCAGGTAAAATTATCTTCCAGTACTGAAGGGATATACTATATATATATATATATATATATATATATATATATATATATATATATATATATATATATATATATATATATATATATATATATATATATATATATATATATATATATATATATATATATATATATATATATACACACACACACACACACACACACACATATATATATATATATATATATATATATATATATATATATATATATATATATATATATATATATATATATATATATATATATATTTAGTAGTAGGCCATTCTGTATGCAGGTTTTGTTAAAGTCTACAGCGGTAACTGCATTGTTGATTTTATAGGAAGTCTTTTCAATACTTCTTGCTAGTGAGCAAGTGTTCTCGTCAAGGAATCGTAACAGATTTCCTATGTCCATTCTTTTTCTTAATCAGCTGGGGTGTTCGTTGTTTTTTGCTCTTTCGAGGTACCTTTCAGCCTTCATAGACCATCTTCAGGAAAGGAATGAAGCGGGTAGCTGGGTGTGCCGGTATATATCTGCTTGGCGCGTGCGTGGGTGGCTGGTGTGTGGGAGCAGCCAATCAGCACGCATCATTCTGCCTCCTTGATGATGGGAGGGAGGACTCGGTAATGAGCTGGATGTTGATGCTGGGAGTCTTGGTGTGTATGTACACTGCTACTGTCATTCGAAGGCGAGCTTTGTTTGGTTCTTTATGAAGGGTGACTGTACTCTCTTCTACTATCTTCCGGGTGAAGTTAATATCTGCGTGGTTGGTGACGTGGTGTTTCTTGATGGCGCCATCTTGCAGGTGAGCTGTAATGCGCTTGGACAAGGTGGTGACAGTGGAGCCAATATACGTAGAGGGTCGACGACTGCAGTCACCATGGTTGCATGTGTATTGGTACACCACATTCACCTCTTGAAGCGCTGTTGTCGGCGGGTGGCAGTTTTTTTTTTTTTTTAGTACGAGGCTGGACGTGCGCTTAGACTTGTAGCAGATTATGAGTTTGTCTAAGCGCACGTCCAGCCTCGTACTAAAAAAAAAAAAAAAACTGCCACCCGCCGACAACAGCGTTTTGTTTTTTTTTACTAAAATTTATTTATACGAAATTCCAGGTCACAAATTGATAGAAGTATTCTTCTCCTTTTTAGTTTTTGTTTCATTGAAATCAAGCTAAAATTGGCTTTAAAATAGATTTTAGAAGGGGAATAACTTATGTTTTGAGATATGGGCCAATAAAGTTTATTGATTGATCTTGACCCCATTATAACACATTAGGAAGTTTATTCAGGTTTACTATATGTTCTCTTTTTATTATCTACGATCTCATAATACATTTAGATGTATATGAGTCTCCTAGTCCCCTCCTGTAAATGATATGTTGCTCCTGAAGGCTTTTCTTCTGACATCCAGCTCTCACTTTTTCTGGTTGTGATGTGTTCTTGAAGTTGCATGTTGTGCAGTGCATAGTTATGGTGTTCTTGTATACATCAGGCTCCAAACTGTAGTCAAAGGCAGGATCTGGGCATGAATAATGAGAGGATAGAAGATTTTTCAGCCTCCTTTTTGTCAGCATGACAAGCTCATCATCATTTTCCACATCTTCTTTTCCTTTCTCAATATTTTGTAGAAGAGTTTCTCTAATTGTGAGTAATCAGACCTTTTCTTCTTCATTTCCTTGTCTTTGTTCTGTGTGAGATGTAGTGGGCTGTGGTGTGGCAGTGGTGAGGGTGGTGGTGGTGGGTGACGCAAGGATGTGCAATGGAGCATTTGAGGTGTCAGGTTCAACATGCTCTTTTCATTCTTTGAGCTTCCATACTCATATTCCAAGCCTCATTCCTCTGCTTATTCCTCTTAGACACCTGTCCCATGGTTGGCAATAGGTGAACAGCAAGATGCAGTAAATAAATTACGTGCTGTTTAGCAGAGTGAAGGGCGGGTAACGAGACATGCAGCAACAACCTCTTTCTCTGATAGCTTTCCCGCTACTGAGTTAAGATTTTTTTTTTTTTTTTTTTTGTAGTTTTTGAGAAAAAAAAAACTGATTCTATTGATGTAAACAAACAAACATGGTTGAGTAAAGGACCTTTAAATGGCATTTAAACGGAAACCAATGCAAATTTCACCATAAAACTTTGTAATATAATAGCTAACGTGTATACCTACCAGAGATTTTTTTTCCACAAAATACATTATTATTCATATTTTTTCGGTCTCATAATCTTTACTTTCATTAAACCTTTTACTGTAGTATGATGCACTCTCACTTTGTTTATTTTCAATGGAACTTCAAATCAGGGGTTAAACTTGTTATATAATTGGTTCGCTTAATGAAAACTCACGCAACAAACGTATTTTTAGGAATGTAACCCATTTGTTAAGCGGGGGTTGCCTGAATATATATATATATATATATATATATATATATATATATATATATATATATATATATATATATATATATATATATATATATATATATATATATATATATATATATATATATATATATATATATATATATATATATATATATATATATATATATATATATATATATATATATATATATATATATATATATATATATATATATATATATATATATATATATATATATATATATATATATATATATATATATATATATATATATATATATATATACAGTAATACTCAACAACAAACAGGATAAGGGGTGTCAAAGCTGTTCATAGAGGAAAATTTATTAAGCAGACGTAATTTTCCCATAAGTAATAATGAAAATAGGGGGGATGCATTCTGGGCTGGTCCCGAACATACCATATGGGTTAAAAAAAAAAAAAAAAAAAATATATATATATATATATATATATATATATATATATATATATATATATATATATACAGTAATACTCCGCTTAACAAACAGGATAAAAGGTGTCAAAGCTGTTCATAGAGGGAAAATTTATTAAGCAGACGTAATTTTCCCATAAGTAATAATGAAAATAGGGGGGATGCATTCTGGGCTGGTCCCGAACATACCATATGGGTTAAAAAAAAAAAAAAAAATATATATATATATATATATATATATATATATATATATATATATATATATATATATATATATACAGTAATACTCCGCTTAACAAACAGGATAAGGGGTGTCAAAGCTGTTCATAGAGGGAAAATTTATTAAGCAGATGTAATTTTCCCATAAGTAATAATGAAAATAGGGGGATGCATTCTGGGCTGGTCCCGAACATACCATATGGGTTAAAAAAAATATATATATATATATATATATATATATATATATATATATATATATATATATATATATATATATATATATATATATATATATATATATATATATATATATACAGTAAGGTCTTGGTTTACGTCAGAGTTACGATCCTGAAACATGACGTAAGTCGATTTTGTACGTAACTCGAGTTTCTGTACATTTCAAAGCATATTATGGAGTTTTCAACCAATCATTGTTTATGGTCATTCAGGTAAGTTAAAGGTTATATTGTTATATTATTTACAAGTATGTAGGAATATGAAACACAAGCTTGTTTTTGTTGTTGATTAGGGCCACGAACGCGAAGGACTGCAGGTTGCAGAGAGGGGTGGACGCCTGAGGCCGCCAGAAAGGTGGGCAGGTCAAATGTTGTAACGCCCAGGGTGGACAGCTGGGAGCATAGTGCAGTGCAGTGGGAGTAGAAGCGTGGGCAGCGGGGCAGGAAATGCAATAGGAAAGGGCAATAGGGATCAGCAGACAGGCGCAGACAGTGCAAGTCAGCTGCGAGTGTCGTGTGGCCTAGGCGAAGGCTCCAGAGTTGTTATTGTTGTGATGGAGGTACGAGCCCTCAAGGTCGTCAACCTCCCCGTTGTCATGGTAACGGGTTTCCCATTTTCTTCTTCCCTCCCTCACACACAGCTGCTGCCTCCCTTCTCATGTCTTTTAATTATGTCCTCTTTTTTCTTGTAGCGTAATGGTTTTCCTTTTCTTAGCATCACTGCTGTCACTAAGAAGTTTTCTCTTTGGTGCCATTGAGCAAGATACTAAGAACTTGAGTCAGTAAACGCAGAAGTAGGATAACACTCTAGCCAGGGGTGACGGTGTGGTGGAACTGAGGCAGGGTGTTATTGTATTCAAGCGTGAGGCGGGCGGTGTGGCGGGTAACCACCAACAATAACAATAAATCCCGCACTTTACGATTTATAAATTTTCAATTTTTTTATCTTAAATTACCTTGTAGTGGACTGACGTAACTACGAGTTTGACGTAACTCGAGACCGACATAACCCGGGACTTTACTGTGTATATATATATATATATATATATATATATATATATATATATATATATATATATATATATATATATATATATATATATATATATATATATATATATATATATATATATATATATATATATATATATATATATATATATATATATATATATATATATATATATATATATATATATATATATATATATATATATATATATATATAGTAAGGCCCCACATTTAGCAATCCTATTAGTCTGCCGAAACCATCGCTAAATTGGAATTTCGCCAAATTTGAATACTACTTTAAATAGGGAAAAATACCAATCAGTCTTTCGTCCTCCTAAAGTCCCCATTTACAGCTTTGACATCACCACCTTCACAAGAATTAGCACCTCCCGAACCACTAGTGGAGGCCATGGTGATAGCGAAACTCGCTAAACAGCGAGGAAGGGAGAACAAAAAAATGAGTTCACATGCTGGATTAACACACACAATAGCTCAAGTGTTGAGCGGGAATGCCAGAGGCACTGTGGGGCTGACGTCACGGCCAAACAGACACGCGATTGGCTCAGAGCAAGCGGGAGGCGGGACAGTGTAGCGTGGTACATTCACTGAATATGAAAGAAAATCGCTAAACTTCAGAGCTTGGCCTTTTTCCAGACAGTCGCTAAATAAGGGTTTCGCTAAGCTGGATTTTGCTAAATTTGGAGGCTTACTGTATATGTGCATATATATATATATATATATATATATATATATATATATATATATATATATATATATATATATATATATATATATACGTTTGGCAGCATATTAGGCCACCGTTGCACCACTACTTTTATGATATCATATGAGTCATTGGAAGTTAGAGGAGCTACGTACAAATTCTCTTACATTCTCGCATTTATGTTCACAAAACAACATTTCTATTAGCTTTTTACAAACCTTACCCCCATGAAAGGATTGTTTTGTAATGCATAAAGTAAAATCTTACATGGAATACCAAAAAATAAAGCAGAAATGAGATGAGCCACAGACGAAGTGGGAGACTCGCGGCGACTCGGCCGCTTCTTCTTTTTGTGACCCTTTTAGCCTGTGTGTTGTCTTTCCCCATGATATTTGTTTCCACTCCTCTATTGCCTGCTATAATGGATATCATATCTTAGTATTCATATACGCTCATGCCATGAGGATAACCTCGACCCCGTAGCAGTGATTAATAGTGAATTATTAATGAAATACCGAGGTATTTCATTACTAATTCACTATCACTCGCTGCAACGGAGTCAAGGTTATCCTCGTGGCATGAGAGTACATGAATACTAAGATATGACATCCATTATAGCAGGCAAGAGAGGAGTGAAAACAAATATCAGGGGGAAAGACAACACGCAGGCTAAAAGGGTCACAAGAAGAAGAAGCGGCTGAGTCGCCAGTCTCCGCCTGTGGCTCATCTCATCTCTGCTTTATTTTTGGTATTCCATGTAAGATTTCACTTTGTGCATTACAAAACAATCCTTTCTTGGGGGCAAGGTTTGTAAAAGGCTAATAGAAATGTTGTTTTGTGAACATAAATGCATATATAAGACAGTAACACCACCTCCAGAGGTGGTGTTCCCAGCAACCTCAGAGCAACCTGATAGCAACCTTGTCACCATCCCTCCAAGCGATCATGGATGCCATTTCTTTGCGAGAGATTGCTTTGACATTGTTAAAGAATCTTGGCTCCAGCTCCAGGAGCGCTAGAGACAGGCGGGGAGCCAGACAATCACAGCGAAGCTGTGCTCTGAGGCGCAGCAGGTCTTCCAGGCCAGGCCTTGCAGTGCCCTGTGACGTCGATTTAAGCCACAGGTCCAGCAGTTCGTCACCAGTTTCTGGGCGGTCAGATGTTTACAGACCAAGGTGCCAGTCTAGCGGTAGTCGGTCGCAAGCAGGGCCGGCGTCATCTGCCAGTGGTGCCCCGTGGGATGCTGTGATGGCAGCCTTGGCAGAGCTGGGGGAGGACATCAACACGTTGAAGGCTGCAAGATCGGTGGCTTCCCCTGCGCCACCAGTGACTGACGGGGCAGGGACTTCTACTGGTCAGCAGCGGCCGAGTTCCCCTGCTTACTTCTCCGGTTTTCACAACTCTGCTAGTGACAGCGAGTCGGTGGGTCAGGACACGAGCGGCAGCACCTTGTTGCAGGCAGCCAAGGCCTTTGGGCCCGCCGATCAGGTTTTGGCTGACATTGACCCGAACGTTGCCGAGATGGTGAACTTTGTGTTTGACAGTGGTTTCCGAGATGACTACAAAGACATCTGCGAGGATGACGTGGTCAAGAGGCCTGCTAACTGTCCTGCCCTCGCACCAGTGGACTGTAACCCGCAAGTCTTGGAGGCTTTGCGCACCGATGCCAAGAAGGCGGATTTCCGGTTGAAGGACGTCAACAAAGACATTCAGAGGGCGGCTACCATCATTGTGAAATCTCTTTTGCGCTTGGATAAAGTGGCGCAAGATGAGGGTCATTCTGTGCTTACGCACGAAGTGGGCTTGTTAAATGGGGCTCTGGCCTTGTTAGGCAATGCTAACCACAAGAATAACATTGCTCGTCGGTTTGTGATGAAACGGGAGTTGAACCAAAAGTATGCCCATCTGTGTTCGGATAAGGTCCCAATGTCACGGTTTCTTTTTGGCGATGATGTTTCTCTTTCTGCAAAGCAGACTGAGGACAAAGAGAAGCTCAAGAACAAAATTACCATGAAGAAGCCGGTGTCTGCATGGAAGTTCGCAGGGGGCAGGTCGCATGGAGTCTGGGGTCGGCCTGCTCACAGGGGCTGGTCCTCCAGAGTCCACCCTTACGTGCCGTTGCGACCAGCCTTCAGGAGTGGTCTGAGGTCAGGCCCCAGCCACCAGGACACGGGGTCAAAAAACGGCAGAGGCCACTCCCAGTACCGGCCCTGGCCATAACAGAGGCAAGTACCACTTTTGAAGCTGGCAGGCTTCAGTATTTTGCTCATGAGTAGCATAAAATTACTAGGGATCCTTTTGTTTTAGATATTGTTCAACACTGCCATTTTGACATCAATTCAGCTGACATTGCCCACTTATTTGCAGGTGATCTTGAATATCATTTTAGTGTGCCAGTACAACAGATTGTTTCTAGGGAGATTGCCAAACTTTTACAGCTTAAGGTGATCAAACTTACACAGAGGACGGATGATCAAATCATCTCTCCAATTTTTTTAAGGAAAAAGAGGAATGGTGAGGCTAGGGTGGTGCTGAACTTTAAAGAACTCAACACCTACATTCCATACAAACACTTCAAAATGGAAAATTTTGAACAGGCAATTACTTTGGTAAGTGAGGGGGATTTCATGGCCTCTGTTGACTTGAGACACGCATATTATTCAGTTAGGATTGCAGAGGAACAACAGCGTTTCTTTTGTTTCACATGGCATAACAACATTTATCAGTTTACCTGTTTACCTAATGGTGTGTCTGAAGGCCCACGTCTTTTCACCAAGCTTATGAAACCCGTGTTTGCTGCTTTAAGGGAGAAAGGTCACCGGATTACTAGCTTCATTGATCACACCCTCATTTGTAACAGTACCAGGCAGGGTTGTTTAAACTGCATTCATGACACTATCCAGTTGTTGACGAAGCTGGGGTTTCACATTAATTTCGAGAAATCAGTGCTTGTTCCCACTCAGCGTATTGAGTATTTAGGTAACATGATTGATACGCGAAGTATGACTGTGTCCTTGCCTGAACGCAGGATCAATAAGATCCTGCTGGCCATGAGTAAAGACAGGGATAAAATTTGAGAAGTCGCTCGAGTCACTGGTCTTTTGGTGGCTGCCTCTCCAGCTGTGACTCTTGGTAAATTGCACTACAGGACACTGGAAAGGGCAAAAATTTTGGCTTTGCAATAAGCAAAAGGAGATTTTGACAAAACGTTGGAGGTCACTAATGATATGACAGATGATTTGACATGGTGGGTTCATAATGTTTCCATCCAGAACAGACTGATTTTCAGGGGAGGTGCAGACATTGCCTTGCACACAGACGCTTCCAACACAGGCTGGGGAGGTAATTTAAATGAGCGTATCACTGGGGGCAGTTGGTCGTTAGAGGAACAACACCTTCACATAAATGCCCTTGAACTTAAGGCTGTTTTACTTGCTCTGCAGACCTTCCACACTGACCTAAAAGACAAGCACATCAAAGCCTTTTGTGACAACACCACAGCAATGACTTACATTAATGAAATGGGAAGTACCAAATCTCTTACTTACAACAACATTGCCACAGCTATCTGGGACTGGTGTTTGGCAAATAATGCTTGGATTACCTGCTCATTCATTCCAGGTAAAGACAATGTTAGGGCAACTGAATGTGTCCATTTTTCGTGCCGTGTCATGTTTTTGGCACTCCTACCATAGATCTGTTTGCCTCCAGACTGAACAAACAAGTTCCACTTTTCTGTTCTTGGAGGCCGGACCCCGAAGCTGCTTACTTTGATGCCTTTTTCATCAAGTGGTCAATGTTTCCTCTTTGTTACATGTTTCCCCCTTTTCACTCATCTCTAGGTGCCTACAGAAACTGCAGGCCGAACAAGCCAAGGGCTGGATGGTGGTGCCCCTGTGGCCGTCACAGCCATGGATGGGCATGTTGTTGCACATGCTGGTCGACCACCCTCAGTTGATTATGCGGGGGCAAGCAGTTCTGACACATCCGTCCTCGGCAGCCCAACACCCAGTTTTGGTCCACACACAACTCATGGCATGCAGGTTATCAGGGAGTCTCTCAAAACACGAGGCATATCTGCAGACGGTTCAGACATCATCATGGCCTCTTGGAAGCCAGGGACGGCCAGACAATACAGACCACACATCAGTAGGTGGACACACTTTTGTAGTAGGAGACACATTAATCCCCTTAATCCCACAGTAACTTGTGTTATTAATTTTCTGACTGAATCTTTTCACAGGAACATGGGGTATGAATGCCTTAATACTGCCAGAAGTGCGCTTTCTTCTCTGGGTATTGTCATTGATGGCTGCCGAGCGGGGAACCACCCTCTGGTGGTCCGATTTATGAAGGGGGTGTTCAACCTCCGGCCTCCGCTCCCCAGATACACGGTCACTTGGGACGTGGCTCCAGTCCTGGACACGTTGCGCTCCTTGCATCCTCTCCATGAGCTACCCCTTAAAACTTTAACCCTAAAGCTAGTTACTCTTATGGCTCTTACACAAGCAGCGAGGGTCCAGACTCTACATATACTGGTCCTTACAGACTTTTTCATGGGAGAGGATTCTTGTTCAGTTCAGTTGAGGGGTAGTATCAAACAATGCAGGCCGAAACACAACATCCGTAGGGTCCAGTTTGTGGCTTATCCGAAGGATCCCCGTGTCTGTGTCTTCACTACTCTGCAACATTACCTTCACCTTACAGAGTCGCTTCGACAGCCAGGCTGCTCCACTGACGACAAGCTCCTTATTAGCTTCATTAAGCCTCACAGACCGGTCACCAGTAACACCATCGCTAGGTGGGTTAAATCTATGCTGACCATGTCTGGGGTGGACACAGCTCAGTTCACTGCAGGCAGTGTTAGGCCTGCCGCTGCATCAAAAGCGAAGGCCATGGCTGTGCCCATTTCATGCATTATGGACAAGGCAGGTTGGGCCAGGGAAACTACCTTTGCCAAGTTCTATGACAAACCTATTGCTCTGGGGTCGGATCCTTTCCAAGATGCCATTTTTGACTGTACCTAACTGGAGTTATTTTTGTTGTCTTATTGTTTCTTTGGTTGACATTCTGTATTCAGTATGTTTATGAGTTTGGAACTGCAGGTGTACTTTCAGTTTAAATTTTCTAGGTTTCATTTACTTTCTTATCTTCTACATGTACCTTCATGTATGCTGGCAGGTATTTCCAGTAAATTTTGTTTTGCATCTTCCTTTGCTTTCATTCACATATGTTCCTTCCTCCTACATCCGCTACCCACATGGCTTCAAAGCCTCATGTGGAGGTTCCGCCAGCAGAGGGCGGTTTGTTGAGGTAAATTGAACAGAGAGACTTACCTGTAAGTTGAAGTATGCTTGGGATTTTATGAAGCAAACCGCCACTGCTGGCCATGGAACCTTCACATGCCCTCCACTCCCCGCCCTGGTAATATCATTCTCTGGCCGGGTACTTTTATTATGTACGATATGTACTTACTTTCTTATGGCATGTGGGGAATCGTCTGGTTTCAAAGTCTGGTGTGGTTCGAGGCAAGCATATCTCATGTGAAGGTTCCAAGGCCAGCAGTGGCAGTTTGCTTCGTAAAATCCCAAGCACACTTCAACTTACAGGTAAGTCTCGTCTACTTGTTCAATTTTACAATATTTTCCTAATATTTTGCCCATATTTATATCACATATATATATTGAGTCAGGTATCTTTCCATATGAATGATCACAGTGTTTGTACAATAGCTATGAGAATAAAAAATCAGTCTTCCATAGGTTTTTACAGCTTTTTCAATTTTCTCACTGTTTTTAACCCCTTCAAGCCGGATGTTAAAAAAGTCCACCTGTATGATATACGGGTGGTAGTGCCGTGCGCCCAAGCGCGGGAAACTTGTGCAAGCTTGTCATACTTGTCGTCTTTGTGTATTATGCTGTTATTTTTAAGTCACTATATCGCCTTAGAAGAGGAAAGTGGACGCTTCTCTCTTCGGAGAGAGAGAGAGAGAGAGAGAGAGAGAGAGAGAGAGAGAGAGAGAGAGAGAGAGAGAGAGAGAGTGTGACATTTGCTAATATTTTAGATACAAGTGGGACGCATGTAGCTTATCTTTCGAGAGGAAGAGGGGAGGAGGGAAGGAGAGGGAAAGAAGGGAGAGAGAGAGAGAGAGAGAGAGAGAGAGAGAGAGAGAGAGAGAGAGAGAGAGAGAGAGAGAGAGAGAGAGAGAGAGAATTAGAAAATTTGTTGTTTTTGTATTTGTGTGTGTGTATTTACCTAATTGTATTTACCTAATTGTAACATACGGGAAAAGAGCTATGCTCGTACTGTCCCGTCTCCATATCTACTAATGTCCAGCTTTTTCTTAAAATCATGAATATTCCTTGCGTTGACCACTTCCACGTCTAAACTATTCCATGCTTCCACCCTTCTATGAGGGAAGCTATATTTTTTCACATCTCTCCTATAAGTGGCCATTTTAGTTTTTCCCATGCCCTCTCGACATTCTTTCATTCCACATACACAGATCTTCCCTATCCATTTTTCCATGCCAATCATCACTCTGTATATTGCTATCAGGTCTCCCCTTTCTCTTCTGTTTTCCAGGGTCGGAAGTTGCATTCTGTTCAGTCTGTCTTCATAAGTCAAATCTCTTAAGTCAGGCACCATTTTGTTGCAGCCCTCTGTACTTTCTCTAGTTTCCTTATGTGTTTCTTTAAGTTCGAGCCCACTGTATTGTTGCATATTCAAGCCTTGGTCTTATCATTGCAGTAATTATTTTCTTCATCATTTCTTCATCTAAATATACGAACGCCACTCTTATGTTCCTCAATAAGTTCAATACTTCTCCAATTATTTTGTTTATATGTCTCTCTGGCGATAGGTCATTGGTAATTGTCACCCCAAGGTCTTTTTCTTCATGACTGGTTTTATGTCTTCATTTCCTATCTTGTACATACTCCTGATTCTTCTTTCACTCTTGCCAAACTCTAATTTTCTTGCATTTTGTCGTGTTGAACTCCATTTGCCATGTACAGCTCCATTTCCATATTCTGTCCAAGTCTTCCTGGAGTAGTTCGCAATCTTTGTCACATCTCACTTTTCTTAACAATTTTGCATCGTCTGCAAATAGGCTCACATAACTGGACACCCCATCCACCATGTCATTTATGTAGACCGCAAACATTACTGGTGCCAACACTGATCCCTGTGGAACTCCACTCTCCACCAAGCCCCATTCTGATGGTCTGTCCTTAATTATTGTTCTCATTTCTCTTCCTACCAAAAGTCTTCCATCCATTTTAGTAAACTGCCATGCACTCCTCCTACCATTTCAAGTTTCCAGATCAGTCTCCGTGTGGTACCTTATCAAAGGCCTTTTTAAATCCAGATATATTCCATCAGCCCAACCATCTCTTTCCTGTATTACATCTATCACCCTCGAATAGTAACATATCAGGTTTGTCGTGCATGAACGCCCTTTTCTAAAACCAAATTGACACTCACAAAGTATGTCATTTTTCTCCAAGAAGTCTGTCCATCTATTCTTCACCACCCTCTCACACATCTTAGCTACCACACTTGTAAGTGACACTGGTCTATAGTTCAATGGGTCTCTTGTTACCTGATTTATAGATTGGGACAATGTTAGCTCTTTTCCAGTCTTGGGGCACTACACCTTCCCTTAATGAGGCATCAATTACTTCACAAACTTTTTCTGCCAGTTGCTCCCTGCATTCTCTTAAAATCCATCCTGATACCCCATCAGGTCCCACAGCTTTTCTCACTTCTAAACTCCCCATCATATTCTTGATCTCCTCCACAGTTACTTGAAACTCCTTCATAATCCCTTTCTGTTCCATTACCAGTGGTTTGTCAAAAGCAGTCTCCTTTGTGAATACCTTCCGAAAGCATCCATTCATAGCCTCTGCCATTTCCTGGGATCCTCACTGCATACTCCATTTACTTCTAAACTTTCAATACTTTCTCTATTTTTGATGTTGTTGTTCACATGTCTGTAAAAAGCCTTGGTTGGTCTTTACATTTATCAATTATATCCTTTTCTTGTTTCTTTCTTTCTTCTCTTCTAATCAACACATATTCATTTCTTGCTCTTTTGTAACTTTCCCACTGCTTAATCCGTCTTTTCCTTCTCCACCTCTTCCATGCATCCTCTTTTCTTGTTCTAGCCTTTTCACATCTATCGTTAAACCAGTCCTGCTTTCCAACTTCTCTATGTTGTCTTATTGGTACAAATTTTTCTCACCTTCTTTGTATATTTTATAAATTCCTTCCACTTTTCATTTGCTCCTTAGCACTCTTGAATTTCATCCAATTTGTCTCTTGAAAGAATTTCTTTAGGTTTCCAAAATCTGTCTTGGCATAATTCCATCTTCCCACTTTATATTCTTCATTTCTTCTAGATTTCTCTTCATCTATCACCTTGAACTCCAAAACTGCATGATCACTCTTTGCTAAAGGGCACTCCACCCTCATCTCCTCAATGACCATTGGCTCTGTACTAAAGACCAAGTCCAGTCTTGACGATGCTCCTCTCCTCCAAACCTAGTATCTTCTTTGACCCACTGAGTTAACACATTTTCCATTGCCAGTGTCAATAGTGTATTTCCCATGTTGTCTCTGATCCTTCCATTGACCAGTCCTCCCAACACACCTCTTTACAATTAAAATCTCCCATCATTATAGTTCGTTCACAGCCACCCAACATTTCTTCCAGACATGTTCCTGTATCACTTATCATTTCTTCATATTCCTGTACTGACCATGCATTTGTCTTAGGTGGTACGTACACCACTATGTAGTGCCTCTTTTTCCTTCATTAGTTTCTGCTCTGATCTTTAGCACTTCTGCCTTTCCCATACCTTCTTTCACTTGATCCACCTTTATATCTTTTTAACCAGCAACATCACTCCTCCTCCCATCTTACCTACTCTATTTCTTTTCCAAACATTATATTTCCTTCTCCAACCATCATCAGGTCTTCTCCTCTCTCAGTTTTGTTTCAGTAAGACCCACAATATCTGGGTTCTTGTCCTCAAGTAATCGTTGAGTTCTAAAATCCCGATATCACTCCATTTATGTTGGAATACATTACATTCCGCTCATACGTAAGTTTCTTTAGTCCTTTCTTGCTGTACTTTTCTGGGTTATGAACCACTTCCTCAGTCTCATATCCAAGATTCTCCAGAAAACTCTTTCTTCTCCTCTTCTGTCCTCTCTTCATTTTTTTCAAAGCCTCCTTTCTCAACTCATTTAACATTTCTCTTTCCTTTTCACCGAGATCTCTTCTCAACCAAATCTTCCTTGTTGTTTCCTGCTGGGCTAGCCTCCATGACTTCTCCACCAATTCATCTACATCCTTTTGTGACTTAAGTTTGATTCTTATTGGCCTCATACCTTCTCCTGTGAACTTTCCAATTCTATGGAAGTCCTCTATTTCTTGTACTAGGTCTTTTCCTCCTCCTGCACCACATTAATGATATTATTTATCACCTTTTTATGTTTTTCTCTCTCCATTTTACTTGGTGTCTTATCCTCCTCACACCAAATATCACCACACATCTCTTTTTGTCTACAGTTTCCCTCACCAATGTCTCATTTGACTTAATAACCTTCACAACTTTCTCAGCAATCTTCTCTTCTATGATCTGTTGATCTATAATTTCAGCAAGGCCCAAAGTTTTCTCCCCAGACTCTTTGATTTCCTTTTCCAGACTTGCAACTTTGTAATTTACCTCCTTTCTTTCCACTTCCTGACTTTTTTTCCATTCAGCCTGCTTCTCCATCACTTTTCCTAAAGATTCTCGCAATTCACTTTAATTAACTTAACTTCCTCTTTCAGTATTGCATTTTCTTTCTTCATTTCAGCGCACTCTTTCATTACATTGTCATAACTCGTTTCCAGGCCCCCATACTTTTCAAACAGTTTTTCAATTTTACCTTCCAACTCCAGAATTTTCTTCACATAAACGCTCTTCTCCATTATTCCTTGAAATCCTGTGAAGTCTGATTCATCTTTCGAGTTCACGGCCGCCATGTTGCGCAGATGTAAACAAACTTCAGCTGATGGCTCAAACGCAGGCTACAGTTTATACTCAGCTTCCCTGGACATTATTTTGCTAATCAACAGTTAACATGACTATATGGAGACGGGACAAACATTACAAGCTCCTTTCCCACCTGAGTTACTCTTAGGCAATGGCACACACACATGTATTTACCTAATTGTATTTACCTAATTGTAACATACGGGAAAAGAGCTATGCTCGTGTTGTCCCGTCTCCATATCTATTAATGTCCAGCTTTTTCTTAAAATCATGAATATTCCTTGCGTGTGTGTGTGTGTGTGTGTATTTACCTAGTTGTAGTTTTACAGGGCCTGGGCTTCATGCTCGTGTGGCCCCGTCTCCATATCTACACTTATCCAATCTTACTTTAAAAGTGTGCACACTCGTTGCAGACACTACTTCTTCATCTAAACTGTTCCACGTATCAATACATCTCTGCGGGAAACTATATTTTTTAATATCTGTGTGTGTGTGTGTGTATTTACCTAGTTGTATTTACCTAGTTGTAGTTTTACAGGGCCTGGGCTTTATGCTCGTGTGGTCCCGTCTCCATATCTACACTTATCCAATTTTTCTTTAAAACTATGTACACTCTTTGCTGATACCACTTCCTCACTCAAACTGTTCCAAGTCTCAACACATCTTTGCGGGAAACATTTTGTAGTGTGTGTGTGTGTGTGTGTGTGTATGTGTGTGTGTGTGTGTGTGTGTGTGTGTGTGTGTGTATTTACCTAGTTGTATTTACCTAGTTGTAGTTTTACAGGGCCTGGGCTTTATGCTCGTGTGGTCCCGTCTCCATATCTACACTTATCCAATTTTTCTTTAAAACTATGTACACTCTTTGCTGACACCACTTCCTCACTCAAACTGTTCCCAGTCTCAACACATCTTTATGGAAACTAATTTTTAACATCTCTCAGACATCGTCCCTTCCTTAGTTTCTTACTATGCGATCTTGTGCTTCTAAAGTCATATTCTCTCAGGATCAGTTT
The DNA here is from genome assembly GCF_017591435.1 of Portunus trituberculatus. NCBI lineage: Eukaryota > Metazoa > Arthropoda > Malacostraca > Decapoda > Portunidae > Portunus > Portunus trituberculatus. The sequence goes on from NC_059293.1 coordinate 7,344,947, forward strand.
CTCATTATCCACTTCATCCATTCCGTTAATCAATTTATAAACTTGTATCAGATCCCTCTCTCTTCTCTGCTCCAAGGTTGGTAGATCCATTGCCTTTAGTCTCTCCTCATATGCCATCCCTTTAAATTCTGGAACCATTCTTGTAGCCATTTTTGTAGTCTCTAATTTTCTTATGTGTTTCTTTTATGGGGAGTCCACACAACTCCTGCATATTCCAATCTAGGTCTTATTTTAGCACTTATCAATTTCTTCATCATTTCCTTGTCCATATAGTGAAATGCTACTCCAATATTCCTTAGCAAATTATACGCTCTCTGAAAATTCTATCAATATGGCTTACCGGTTGATTATTTTCTTCCATTGTCACTCCCAAGTCCTTTTCCTTTTTTACTTTTTCTAGTTCTACTCCATCTCCCATCTTATAGATTCCCACTGGTCGTCTTTCACTTTTCCCATTTCCATGACATGGCTTTTGTCCACATTGAATTCCATCTCCCATTTTTTGCTCCATTTCCAGATCTTGTTTAAGTCTTCCTGCAGTATTTCACAATCCTCTTTTGTTTAATGACTCTGCACAGTTTCGCATCATCCGCAAACAGATTTATGTAGCTGTTCACTCCTCTGGCATGTCATTTATATATACGAGAAAAAGTATTGGTGCCAATACTGACCCTGTGGCACTCCGCTGTCTACTGTTCTCCACTTGGACTTCATATCTTTAACTATCGTCCTTATTTCTCTCCCCTTAAGTAATTCTTCATCCATCTCAATGTGCTTCCTTTTAAGCCACCCTTCTCCTCTAACTTCCATAGTAATCTTTCATGTGGCACTTTATCAAAAGCCTTTTTAGATCTAAATAAATACAGTCAACCCATCCTCTCTCTCTTGTACTTTATCAACTATTCTAGAGTAGAAACTCAATAAATTTGTCACACATGACCGACCTTTTCTAAAACCAAATTGGCTATTTGATAATATTTTGTTGTCTTCAAGAAACTCAATCCATTGCTTCTTTATTACTTTTTCACACATCTTGCATATTACACTAGTTAGTGATACCGGTCTGTAATTTAAAGGTTCTTCCTTCCTTCCGCTCTTATATATGGGAACCACCTCAGCTCTTTTCCACTCCACTGGCACTGTTCCATTTTCTATTGAGCATTTTATGATGTTGTATATTGGACTTGCTAGTTCTTCCCTACATTCTTTCAGTATTCTGCCTGAGACTTCATCCGTCCCATTGCCTTTTCCTCATCCAATTCCGTCATCAACTTTTTATTTCAAGCTTGGTTACTTTAATCTCTTTCATATAGACAGTCTCTATTACCCTGTGGTCTTTCAAATTTGGATTCCTTAGTAAAGACCTCATGAAATTTACTATTTAACAGTTCTGCCATACTTTTGGGTCTTCCACCATTCCGTTTTCTCCTTTTAACCTTTCTATTGTTTCTTTTTGTCTTATTTTTCCATTTATGAATCTGTAGAACAATTTTGGTTGTTCCTTACATTTTTCGACAATGTCCTTTTCATAGTTCTTTCTTCTTCCTTTCTCACCTTAGCATATTCATTTCTTGCTGTTTTGAAGTTTTCCTTATTTTCTGGATTTCTGTTTCTTCTCCACCTTTTCCATGCTCCATCTCGTTTCTCCTTTGCCCTAGCACATCTTGCATTAAACCAATCTTTCTTTCCTTCTTCTTTAGGTCTATATTTCGGAACATATTCCTGACCCCAGTTTTGTATATTTCCAAAAATAAGTTATATTTCTCTTGAACCGTTAATGAGTTTTCCATCTCCTCCCAGTTTACGCTTTTAAAATAGTTCTTGAGATTCTCAATATCAGCCTTTCTGTAATTTAATCGGTCTCCTTTGTATGATTCATCTCTATCTTCCTTTCCTTCTTCTATATCCATTTCTAATATTACATGGTCACTCTTTCCCAATGGGCACTTGTATCTTATATCATCGTTAATTGGTATATCCCTTGTAAAAACTAGGTCTAATCTTGCCGGCTCATCGTTTCCTCTGAATCTTGTGTTTTCTTTTACTCTTTGGACCATCAAATTATCTATCATTAGGTTCAGGAATCTATCTCCCAGGCATCTTCCCCATACCACTTTCATAATTTTCCCAGTCTACCTCTTTACAGTTGAAATCTCCTACTAATATCACTTTTCTCCTTTCCTTAATGATTCTTGTAAGACTTATTGTGTCATCTATCATGTCTCTATATTCTTGGTTAGTCCATGAGTTTGATTTTGGTGGCACATATGTTCCAATGATTGTTAACTCCTTTTTGTTAATATGCATCTTAACATACAGTATTTTTTATTTTCCTTCCCGAAACTCCACTTGATTTACCACTATCTCCTTCCTTAACATCATCATGACTCCTCCTCCTCCTTTACCCACTCTGTCTCTCCTCCATATATTATACTTTTATCTATGTCTATTTTATTGCCTCATTTAACTTTGTTTCCACCAGGCATACAATATCTGGTTCTTCTTTCTTTATGTAATCTCTTAATTCTAATTTACTAGATAAAATCCCATCTATGTTTGTATACATCATTTTTAATCTCTTGTTCTTATCATTTTTAGTTAAACTTGCTCCATTCTTTTCTCTTCTTTCTTTTATATACCATTTCCTTATCCTGTCTCCTATAATTCTCCAAAAATGCCTTCTTCTCCTCCTCTGACCTTTCATTATTTTTTCTCTTGCTTCTGCCACCAGTTCATTGTGTCTCTTCCTTTCCTCCTCGTGTCTATTTTTCTTTATATATATATCTTTGCAACCTTCTGTTTCTCTGAGTTTTGTTTTTCTATATAGTACTTCTTCTGCTGCTGCTTGTGATTTTAGTAATATCTTAATTGGTCTCACTGTTCCTTCTTGATATGGTCCCATTCTATGGATTTCTTCTACTTCCTCTTCTAAGTTCTGTCTATCCTCGTCATTCAGATGTTTTAGTAGGTCTTTTACTGATTTCTGCAGGATTGAAGGAAAGGCAGGCTTCCGTGGTGTCTTTACTGAGTCAATATATACAGTAGCTGTGAGTTTCTCTCGTCAATGGGAAGCTGACTGCCGGGTAGCTAGCAGCTCGGGAGCCTCAGTCACTGGGCAGAGTTGCCAAGTGCCTCTATCCTACAACTCCCCCCCACAGATTGCACGCAGGCAATTTTGCATGATGCAATGTGCACAAGAATATATAATACCACAGGCACCTCACAGTACATTATAAACAATAGAAGGATATGTCCTAACATGACGTGAATACAAAGTAAAGAAACAAAAGTGCCACAATATGAGAAGCAACAAACAAACAAACAAATAAACGGAAAGATACAACTGTCTCCCTGTCCCTGAATGTGTCTGTGTGCGTGTGTACATGTGTGTCTGTGTACATGTATATGTGTGTGTATTACTGACATAATCTTGAGCCACCGCGTGGTCTTGTCGCCTAGTTCAGAAGACTGAGCATAGGCTGGCTCTCGCCTGGTTTGCCCCTGCTGGTGCCTGTGTTCCTGCCTCCTCAGCGGGCGCTTGTGACAGGCCGCAGGTGCTGTCTTCTCCTCAGCGAGACACGCCCGCTGCCATCCAGCCGTATGATGTACTGCCTGCTCCCCTTGTCTTCCACGACCGTTCCCGCTCTGTTCCACATCAGTGTTGGTCTTGTACCAGGACTCTGCTACCTAGTAGAGGAGAGCGACGCTTTGTGTTGTCGCTCTCGAGCAGTACTTTTTCAATGTGCTCCCCCATCTGTCGCTCACACCTTCTAAGGGTCTGCCCCCAAAACTTGTCCACCTGCAGCCGACATGTGACAGCTGGCACACCATCCTGTAACTGACGGCCTGTCGCCAGCTGTGCCGGGGATTTGTTGATGTCCCGGAGTGGTGTGTTGAGGTATTGGAGGAGAGCGAGTGACGCACTGTCGGTGTCCAGACTTCCATCCTCGCCAATGTTGCCATGTAGCAGCCTTTTTGCAGTTTTTACCGCCGCCTCCGCTCTACCATTTGATTGAGGGTAATGAGCTGATGACACTGTGTCACCCTCCATTTTTTAGAATGCACGCATTTCCTCGCACACTAAGTTGGTTCCCCCATCCATAGATAGTTGCTCAGGGGCGCCCCAGCAGCAGAAATATTGCTGTAGCCGATCGCGAATCTCACTCGCTCGCCGCCAGGTGTGACACTTCCAGCCAGCCCGTGAGCCTGTCTCTAGACTAGGTAATGGTGTCCTTCCAGCTGGCATATGTCTGTCACCGTCTGTTGAAACGGGTAGCAGGAGGATGAGAAGTAGTCTCTCTATGCTGTGTTGCAAACCTCGCAGGAGGAGCGATGATGCCGTAAATCACCCTCAATGCCAGGCCAATATACGGTTTGCCTTGCTCTTCTTAGCATGGAGTCGATACCTTGATGGCCTGCGTGAAGGTGTTCTGCCACTCGCTGACGGAGATTGTCGGGGATGACCAGGCGTGGGTGGTTTTGGTCGTACACGTATGTGACCAGGCCTCGTGACACGCCTAGCCTGTCTCTCACACTGTAGTAAGGTTTGAGGCACGACAGCTTGTGTGCCCTCTGCGGGTGCCAGTCCCCAGCCAGTACCTTGGCTATCAGCATGGTATATCATCTTGTGACGCCTGTAACACCATCTCCTCGTCAAGCGTGAGGCTGTCACTGAGGTCTAGTGCACCCACCACTGACGCTGCCACTGCCGCTGCCAGCTCCTCGTCGTTGTCTTCATCCTCGGCCTCTCGTCTTCATGGAGGATACCTGGATAGGAAGTCGGCAGCAAAGTTTCTCTTGCCAGGGAGATACCGGATGGTGAACTGATGTTGTAGTGTTTGTTCTTTCAGGCGAAACAGGCGTGGGTTGATGACATCCGTGAGTGCTTTGTTGCCCAATAACACCACCAGCGGGCGGTGGTCAGTCACTAGCACCAGGTTAGGGCATCCCAATAGGAAGAGGCGAGCCTTCTTGAAGCACCAGGCAACAGCCAGGGCCTCACCTTCGATGGGCGCGTAGCCTGCTTCCGCCGTGGTGAGATGGCGGCTGCCACAGAGGGCCAAGCGCCACCCTCCTCTGCAGCAGAAAGGCACCTCAGATGACACGCATGAGCAGTACTGCTGGAGGATCACGAAGCCAATTCCTTCCCTGCTCCAGTCAATGATGGCCGCCGTGGGTCTGGTTCTGTCGTAATATGCCAGCCCATCACTGGCGAGCTGGCAGATGGTGTTTTTGGCCTGCCGTAGTTTTATTTGCAACTGCTCGTCCCAGTAGATTTTCTTTCCTGCTGGCTTCTCAAGGAGCTCCCTGAAGGGGGACATCACAGGGGCAGTGGCCAGGAATTGCGCCAGCTGGTTCACGAAGCCAAACCATGACCTCACGTCTGTGATTGTGGGCTATGCTGGCATGGCGAAGTCACGGATGGCCGCTAATCTGTCCTTAGTGGGTCGGTATTCCTCCCAACCAAGGTGGAAGCCCACAAACTCCACTTCGCAGCGACAGAACTTGAATTTCTCAGGCTTCAATGTGATGCCCTTTCTCGCACAGAGCTCCAAAAAATCATAGGTATGCCAGAATGCCCCTCGACACTGGGATCTAGCAGCGTGTCGTCCACACACTTATGCTTTTAAAGTCCACTACCGCTCGTCGAATCTCTTCGTATAAGCGTCTGTCGAGCAGTGCCCCATAGTGCGACAGTACTGATACCGCCCCATGGTGTTATGAATGTTGTCAGGCGCCTGCTTTCTTCCTCCAGCTCAATCTGATGGAATCCCCAGTGAGCGTCGGCCACCGTCTTGTACAGTGTTATATCGGACACCATGTCAAAAGCGGGAGTGTTCGTTTCCGCAGGCAGCTGGCGTTTAATCTTTGAAGTCAACTGTCCTCCTGGGCTTTCCCGATTTTTTCGCCACCACGACCATCCTGGCGCACCATTCCGTAGCCTCCCTGCTGGTACAGGTCGAATCTCCTCTTCTGACGTCATCGTCGAGCTGCATTTTACCTCGCTCGCCCAGTGTTTATGGAGGCTGGTGTGTCACGTAAGGTTGTGCGCCCTCCTGAAGGTGGATGCGATGTGGCGGGCCCTGCATTACCCGCAGCGGGTAACGATCCGTGTCAAAGGTCGAGGAGAATTGATGTAGCAGCCACTCCTCAAGGCGAGACACGTTCTCCTCGAGTGGTAGAACAGTGGTCCTGGCAGGGATGTCGGGGCCTCTATCAGTGTCTTCCTGTTCTGCACCACACCAGCGGCGGTCTAAGTTGTCGTGGAGGAGGCCTAGTTCTTTGCAGGTGGTGAACGAGAGATACATGTGTTCCACCGACTCGACGAAGTATATATCCTGAACAGTAGAGCGCCCGCCCAGGCCGATGCGGCACGGCGCTGCACCCAGGCAGGTGAGGGGGATCTTTGCTAGGTCTCTGATGCCAGCCCGACGCTGTAACAGCACAGGCTTGAGACCCAGTGACCTTGCCATGGCTGGGCCAGCGACACACACTTGTGCCCCGGTATCAGCCACAGCTGTCACTTCGACCGCCACCTTGCTCGCCAGTGGCCCCACACACACCTGTAGTACGGGCTCGGGGCACATCGAGCTAACGGTGACAGTGCTCACTAGCTTACTTGCTTCCCGTGTCCTGGTCGATCTCCATACCCTCTTGAAGTGACCCGGTTTCCCGCACGCCCCACACTTGCGGCCGGAAGCGGGGCACGACGCCTTGTCATAGTCGTGCTTCTCACCATAGTTGGAGCAATACCTGGCCCCAGACTTGGTGGCAGCATCTGTCGCAGAGCGGCGGTGGGCAGGCTTTGTTTTTATCTGGCGGCAACTACCAGTTCCTCATCCTCGCCGAGCTGTTGGCGCCAGCGCCCACCCGCCACTGCTCGTTCCCAAGAAACTTTCTCCTCGCTTCACGGACACAACCAGGGCACTGGAATCCACACTCACGAGCCTCCTGGGCACACCGCGTCATGTAGGTTTGCACTGACTCACCTGGGGCTTGGCAGGCGCTGAAAAATTCCGCCCACTTCACTGCCTGGTTCGCTGCCTGTAGTACGAATTTTTCTATGGCGTCCAGGGTGCCCTTAAGGTCCAGGGCCTCCCATTGATCTGCGCTGAACCTCGCGTCCAGGGCACACTGGAGGTCAGGGACACAGAGCAGCCTCATATGGAGCACGGCCTCTTGGTCGGGCCATGCTGAGAGGCGCAGCCATGTTTGGACTGAGCGACGCCACGTTCGAAATCCTGCCGGCGTCATCTCCATCCGCACTTCTCTGGCGTGGCTGCAGCAGGAACGCCTGGCCTGATGGGCGCGTTGAGACTGAGACAGGAGGGAGGCCATGCTGTTCAGAAGGCCTGTAACGTCTGGCCTAGCAGCGGCATGGGTTTGCCTCCATGAGCTGGTCCCGATCCCCGAGTTGCAGTTGCCCCTCGACGGCGTGGTGTGTACATCTTGGGCGTATAGGGACGTATGTCCACGTCTTAGCTCCGTCTCACTGCGCCATGCAGGATTGAAGGAAAGGCAGGCTTCCGTGGTGTCTTTACTGAGTGGCAATGGAGGTATACAGTAGCTGTGAGTGCGTCCCTCTCTCGTCAAGGTAAGCTGACTGCCTAGCTAGCAGCTCGGGAGCCTCAGTCACTGGGCAGAGTTGCCAAGTGCCTCTATCTTACAATTTCATTTCATCTTTTTCCCTTCTTGGTCTATATTTAAAATTTTTTTCTTTCAGTCCAAAAATAATTACACTCTTCTTTTTTTCCGCAATTTCTCTTACTAAATTTTCTTTTTTCTTGAGGACTCCTATCATTTTGCTTGTCATATTTTCATCTCTTTCTTTTAACTGTTCTTGAAATACTTCTTGAAATGATTCTTTGTCTTTCTTATCTTGGATTCTCCATGCTTGTATTCCTTTTTTAATCACGTCTTGTACTCTTTCTTCTTCTTTGTTAACTAGATCTTTTAGCTTCTCTTTTTCTTTCTCGGCTTTACCGAGTCCTTCTTCCATCAATTTCTTGTAGTTTGCTATTTGGACTTTTAATTCTTCATTTTCGGTTCTTAGCCTAGTTTCGTTTCTTCCACTCTTTTTATCCTTTCTTTCAATTTTTGGAGCTCTTTATCCTGTTCTTCATTCTCTTTCACTCTCATACTCTCCTTTATCAATTTATCTAATTTACGTTCGATAGTCAGGACTCTATCAAATAGCGAAGTTTGCGCCGTATCAAAACCTTCAAATTCTCTTTCTCCCTCACCAACATTGTCATCATCAGCTTTCATTCTTTCCCTTGTCACATACCTGCATTTAGATGGAATATCTTTCTCACTCATTATTACTTAACACTGTATTCATGAAAAAAAAAAAATGAGTCCACACTTTTCGCCCAGGCCACTGTAAACCCAAACAAAGGTAGTGAAGATCAGCTGATTCTCGGGGCGACGGTATTGCGTGCTTCCTCTACCGCGTCTCGTGTGTGTGTGTGTGTGTGTGTGTGTGTGTGTGTGTGTTTCCACGAATGTTACAAGGCGGACGCATGTAACTTATCTTCGAGAGGGAGAGAGAGGGGAGGGAGGGAAGGAGATGGGAGGAGGAAAGGAGATGGGAGAGAGAGAGAGAGAGAGAGAGAGAGAGAGAGAGAGAGAGAGAGAGAGAGAGAGAGAGAGAGAGAGAGAGAGAGATGGGAACAGTCTATGCCATTGGGTAATTTTAGACACTGTAAGCATGTAGCTTATCTTTAGTGATTGGTGGAGACAAGGATGGTGGGAGGAGCAGTAGGATTTCAAGGACAGCATACGGCGTGTGTAGTTGGTATCCAACACACTATACGGGACAACTGAACTGAAGAAAGCTCAGAAAAGAAATATGACGTGTACGTAGGCGTCACCGTATTTGCTACTGGGGCTTCATGACGCCCACATAGGCGTCACCGTAGTGAAGGGGTTAAACACCATTCTCACAGTTGATTCTCCCACACCAAACTCTCTGGAAATATCACAGTTCCTTTTTCCATCTCTTTTCATTTTAATTATATTCATCTTCTGCTCCAAAGTTAGCCTAATGTTTTTCTTGGTTGCTGGCACCATGTCGCACAAAGTTGAGCACATGGATTCCTCCAAATTTGCAGAGAGAACTCCATGGAGGTGTGCGTAAACAAATGGAAGGCGAGAGGGAGCGGGGCAGTGTTGCCATATGAGCTTCGTTGAATTACCGCCGTCTTTCCCCATGATATTTGTTTCCACTCCTCTATTGCCTGCTATAATGGATATCATATCTTAGTATTCATATACGCTCATGCCACGAGGATAACCTTGACTCTGTGGCACTGAGTGTTAATGAATTGCTAATGAAATACCGCGGTATTTCATTAATAATTCATTGCCATTCAGTGCCACGGAGTTGAGGTTATCTTCATGGCATGAGCATATATGAATACTAAGATATGATATCCATTATAGCAGGCAATAGAGGAGTGAAAATAAATATCATGGAGAAAGACAGCACGCAGGCTAAAAGGGTCACAAGAAGAAGAAGAAGCGGCTGAGTCGCCGCGAGTCTCCCGCTTCGTCTGTGGCTCATCTCCTCTCTGCTTTATTTTTTGGTATTCCATGTAAGGTTTCACTTTATGCATTACAAAACAATCATTTCTTGGGGGCAAGGTTTGTAAAAAGCTAATAAATATGTTGTTTTGTGAACATATATGAGAGAATGTGAGAGAATTTGTACGTAGCTCCTCTAACTTCCAATGACTCATATGACATCATAAAAGTAGTGGTAAACCGGTGGCCCAATGTGCTGTCAAACGTGTGTGTGTGTGTGTGTGTATATATATATATATATATATATATATATATATATATATATATATATATATATATACAGTAAAGTCCCGGGTTACGTCGGTCTCGAGTTACGTCAAACTCGTAGTTACGTCAGTCCACTGTAAGGCAATTTAAGATTAAAAAAATAAAAAATTTATAAATCGTAGAGTGCAGGATTTATTGCTATTGTTGGTGGTTGCCCGCCACACCGCCCGCCTCACGCTTGAATACAATAACACCCTGTCTCAGTTCCACCACACCATCGCCCCTGGCAAGAGTGTTATCCTACTTCTGCGTTTACTGACTCAAGTTCTTAGTATCTTGCTCAATGGCACCAAAGAGAAAACTTCTTAGTGACAGCAGTGATGCTAAGAAAAGGAAAACCATTATGCTACAAGAAAAAGAGAACATAATTAAAAGACATGAGAAGGGAGGCAGCAGCTGTGTGTGAGGGAGGGAAGAAGAAAATGAGAAGCCTGTTACCATGACAACGGGGAGGTTGACGACCTTGAGGGCTCGCACACCCATCACAACAATAACAACTCCGGAGCCTTCGCCTGGGCCACACGACACTCGCAGCTGACTTGCACCGTCTGCGCCTGTCTGCTGATCCCTATTGCCCTTTCCTATTGCATTTCCTGCCCCGCTGCCCACGCTTCTACTCCCACCGCACTGCACTACACTCCCAGCTGTCCGCCCTGTGGGCGTCACAACATTTGACCTGCTCACCCTCCTGGCGGCCTCAGGCGTCCACCCCTCTCGGCAACCTGCAGTCCTTCACGTTCGTGGCCCTAATCAACAACAAAAACAAGCTTGTGTTTCATATTCCTACATAGTTGTAAATAATATAACAATATAACCTTTAACTTACCTGAATGACCATAAACAATGATTGGTTGAAAACTCCACAATATGCTTTGAAATGTACGGAAACTCGAGTTACGTACAAAATCGACTTACGTCATGTTTCAGGAACGTAACTCTGACGTAAACCGAGACCTTACTGTATATATATATATATATATTTTTTTTTTTTTCTTCTTTTTCAAACTCATGTGGTATGTTGGGGACCAGCCAAGAACGCATCCCCCCCTATTTCCATTATTTCCTATGGGAAAATTACGTCCGCTTAACGAATTTTCGCTCTACGAACAGCTTTGACACCCCCTATCCTGTTCGTTAAGCGGATAATTACTGTGTGTGTGTGTGTGTGTGTGTGTGTGTGTATATATATATATATATATATATATATATATATATATATATGTATATGTATATGTATATATATATATATATATATATATATATATATATATATATATATATATCAAGGATTGGGAGTTACAGTTTGCAGAAGACCTTCAGCTATACTCACGATGGCTTGGTAACAATCAATACATACTCTAATTCAAAACTTTCAAAACTTTTCCTGGTAGCATTCAGAAATATGTTTTGCAATACATGAAAAAATTTCTTACAATCTCTTAATTAAAATTTCATAACTTAGTGCTAGATTAGTTCACTTCTACTTTGAAATTTTTTTTTTTTTTAAATGTAAAGAAAGTGCCTAAACAGTAAGTAAAATATGAGTTCTTATTCTGCTGAGACTAGTCAACCATATACTGTAAATGAATACCAAATATGATACTAACCAATGCATATATCTTTGTCTTCATCTCTTACACCTCGAAATTTTGCATCTTCTTGCTCAAGGTCTTTAAGAAACTCATTCTTTTCTTGTGGCAGCTGCTGAATAAATTCAACTTTTTCATCCCAAGCAGCTTCACTAGTAGAAGGTTCTGCTTGATAGTCACTGTATAATCTGCCTTCAACAGGCAGACTATGAAGGTTACCTTTCAAATCAATGGCCACAAGACGTGGTATGTAAGTTTCTTGCAACTGAAAAAAGAAGATAATATTTTAGCAAAGAACCAAGAAACCACATGAAAACCATGTCAAAAATTTAAATATGTGATTGAAATTTGGCACCTTTTACTAAAATCTCCCTCAAAAGTATGTCTACGGGGCATGTTCTCCAATTTACTATAGAATTTTGTTATCATACTTCATCAGAGATTTTCCTCTCAAAACAAATCCATCTATTATACTCTATCATACTCACAAGGTCTCAGCAAAAGGCCACTTTCAAATACAATATCATATCAAAGGATCCCATAAAGAGAAATTTCACATCATAAATTTCAACTGACGTCACAGCGGTAGCCAACGAGATGCCATGCTACCATTCCACCGTCAGTCGGTTGCTACTTCCTCGCAGTCACACATCTATCCGCTCCTGCTCCGTTCTACTCCAAGCAACGTCTCGCTGGGTAAGCTTTCTCCTATACAGTCCAAAGTTGACTGAGTGAAAAGCACATCAATGGACTACATATTTCTGATAGACAAGCAGTGAGGAGTTTGTACGGGGGTTAATGCCACCTTACGGTGATGCCACATGGTGTATTATGACCGTCTTGTCTCTGTCTCTTTTATTGAGCAGTGTGATGTCGGGCAGTCTCTTCCTCTGCCCCCCTCCCTTTCGTCATCTTCAGATGGCAAGAAAAGGAAGCGGTGCTCGGTGGATGATTCCACTCCTCCTCCACCTTGCACTTCATCACCGTCACTCCCAAGGCCGAGCTCGGCAGACGCCACGTCAGGGTCTGCTGTGTTTGGGGACAGAGTTGACTTGGATAGGCTGTCTAGCCTAGTGTCAGGCTTTATTGACAAGCTGAACAGGACACCGGCAGCGCCGGATGCATCTACGGACACCGGGAATGACTTTAGTGGTTTTCATGCCCTCTCATAGTCCGAAGACGAGGCTGGGGTTGCCCCTGCTAGGTTAGACCACCTCACCCATGACGTTGATGTGGATGAAGATTTTCTGAGGGCTTTGGGTGACCTTTCTGGACACTTCCATGGCGAGGAGGAGAAGGGAGAGCCGCTGGCTGACAGCTTGGCCACTATCCTCAACACCAGCCTTCGCCGACAGCCTGTGTCTGAGAGTGTGAAGTTAACGTGTGCAAAGATTAAGCTCCCAAGTAATGTGCCGAACCTCACGATGCCTGTGACAAACGCGGCTATAACCAAGGCCATGAGTGTGAATGGAAGGCTGGTAGATGCCAAGTTTTTCCAGACTAAGTGCCTGTTGACAAAGGCAATAGTTTCCATTGCTGTGTGTGTTAATGATATTGGACAAAAGAAGGGTAAGAGCTTGTCCTGTTATTTAGATGGCCTTAATAGTTGTTTGCGCCTTCTTACTTCAGCAGTGAATTACCTCATCCAGTTGTGAAAGGATGTGGCCCGAATCCATGTCCATGACTCGGCCATGGTCGATCTCTGCAAATGGGAGTGTGAGGTGGGTCAGCAGTAGTTATTTCCCTTTGATGTGACCCACAAGTATGAGGAGATCCACAAGGCAGGTCGGCTGGGCCGGCCGTCTTTCCGCCCTTCCTCCAAGACATTTGGCAAGAGGTTTTCTTCCTCTTCACGGTCATCACACCGTCCCTCTCAGGCTCACTACCAGTCCTGCCCTCGTTCTCAGACCCGGCCTTTTTTCAGCCAGTGGCCTCCCCAGAGGAGGGGGATGCACGTGCTGAAGCTACACCAGCACTAACCCCTCTGGTGAGTTCCTCAATTCCACAATTAGTTAATACTCCTGATAATTCTAGAGATAAGATTATTTCTGCTGAATCCATGTGGAGGTCTCTGACTCAAGATTCCTGGATTTATGATGTGGTGAGGGGGAAATGTCTTGATTTTGTGTCTTTGCCTATTCAGACTGTACCTCCTCGTCCTCTAACCCTGTTTCAAGCCGATGATTGGGCTCTGGACAATGCTTTACATCACTTCCTTATCCAGTCAATTGTGGAGCCTTGTTTACCTGATGTTCATGGTTTCTTTTCAAATGTTTTTCCTATCATCCAGCCAGTTGGCCCAGCAAGAGTCATTCTAAATTTAAAATACCTTAATTTTCATGTACCTTACTTACATTTTAAGATGGATTCATTGAAAGATGTCATACCTTTAATTTACCCTAACTGTTTCTTTGTTACAGTGGATTTTAAGGATGCTTATTACTCCATTTATGTTATGTCTGAGGACACGAAATGGCTACAGTTTATGGGGAAGGGCCGTTATTACAGATTTATTTGCCTCCCGCACGGGTTATCTTCTGCCCCTCGCATTTTTACAAAGTTAATGAAACCTGTCTTTTCCCACCTGCGATCACTTGGGATGGTCGTGTTATGTTATTTGGATGACTGTCTTTTCATTGCTTCATCAGTAGAGATTTTACAGGCTCAGGTCAGCTATGCCTTGCATTTCTTTGATTCCCTGGGTCTCACTGTCAATGTGCGGAAGTCGGTTCTGGAGCCTACAAAAAAGGTTACGTGCCTTGGTGTGGTGTTGAACTCTGTTGCCAAGACTACCACCTAAACATCTTGTAGGAAGGAGCGCATCAAGGAACGAGGCTTGCTGCTACTTAAGGGTAATGTCAATTTACGGGATTTATCATCTTTTATTGGTTTGACAGTGGCCTCTGCACCTGCAGTAGAGTTAGCTCCTCTCCGTTACAGGTATCTGGAGTTGATTCGAAACCAAGGTCTCGCCCAGTCCTGTGGTGATTTTGACAGGTTTATTACTTTGGATTGTCATGCCCAACATTTGGTCACTTGGTGGGTGGCCAATATAGACTTTCAGGAGAAGTCTCTCCTCTCTCCTGTAACATCCAGACTGGACTTTTTCATTATCCAAAATTTAATCAGGGAAAATGAGGATCGAGTGTGTATATACATATATATATATATATATATACAGGGTGTCCCGCGAGTTAAGGTACATACGCAGGGATATGATAGTTCAAGTGGATCTGATTAAAAAATACTCTATTAACATATGCTGTTTTTTGCTTTATTTAGTTAAAAATTGAAGGTGAAAATAGAGTGGTGGCGTGTGTTGCGGGAACCGCTTGGGCAGAATGGAGGAGGAGGATCATCAGCAAGGACACCGCTGTGTTTCGCTATAACCTGTAATATCAAGATAATGTGTACAATGCAAACACCGAAATACCTACAAAAACTATTTTATTACACCGTTTTATTCGTACTTGGCAACTCACCACAGCTGGCCAGAGTCTCGTCGCGATGAGTTCCTGGGCTTGTAAATTAATGTCAAGTCTCACAAGCCTCCTGTCATGTGTTCCTGCATCCTTTAATATTCAAGGCTCACAAGCCTCTTGTCATGAACAAAATTGAATAATGTTAGAAAACTTAAATAATGTTGTAGCCATGTCCTACTGCTGCTGCTGCTGCTGTTGATCCTCCTCCTCCATTTTGCTCTAGCGGTTCCCGCAACACATGTCACCACTCTATTTACACCTTCAATTTTTCACTAAATAAAGCAAAAAACAGCATATGTTAATAGAGTATTTTTTAATCAGATCCACTTGAACTATCATATCCCTGCGTATGTATCTTAACTCGCGGGACACCATATATATATATATATATATATATATATATATATATATATATATATATATATATATATATATATATATATATATATATATATATATATATATATATATATATATATATATATATATATATATATATATATATATATATATATATATATATATATATATATATATATATATATATATATATATATATATATATATATATATATATATATATATATATATATATATATATATATATATATATATATATATATATATATATATATATATATATATATATATATATATATATATATATATATATATATATATATATATATATATATATATATATATATATATATATATATATATATATATATATATATATATATATATATATATATATATATATATATATATATATATATATATATATATATATATGTCAGGTATAACTTTTTAAGTTTAATAATGCAAAAATATTACAAAGATAATCTTTTCTGTTCTAAGTATATGATGAAAATTTTCTATTACCTAGGAGTCAGTAGAAACTCAAGGATTGTTTCAGGAGCTATAATTGTAAGATTAAACAAGTACTTACCAAGTATGAAGTTTGATCGTAATTTCACGAACATTCAACATCACAGTGGTGTACAACGAGATGCCATACTACCATTCCACTGTTAGTCACTTTAGAGAGGAGGTTTGAGAAAGCAGTTACAAATTGCCGCAAGGACCATTCGCCCTAAAGTGAGGATCACAAAACAGACAGGGTAGGGAGGGAGGGCGTTGTACACCACTGTGACATCATTGAATGTTCGTGAAATTACGATCAAACTTCATACTTGGTAAGTACTCGTTTAATCTTACAATTTCACGTCACGAATTTCAACCGACATCACAGCGGTAGCCAACGAGAGCTTTAGAGAGGTTCCTCAAACCTACTATAATACAAAATCCAGGGAAAAAAACGAAAAGCAATACTCAGAACGTTGGTAAGGAAATTACCAAAATAGCAAACGTAAAACCCATCACATGTATTTCAGGACAGTATCACAAAAAATCGCAAGAACCTTCCACAGGGTACAAAACAATTTTTGTCCCTAAGTTTTATGCCACAACCAAGTACATATATTGTATATATAAATTTCTTGAACATTATGGGACCCAATCCCAGGAAACTTACAGAAAAAATTTCTTTCCCCACTTTGCAAACCTAAGAAGGGGGTCACAAACCCTTACAAAATTTAACATGAGAAAAGAACAAATGCATTACGACTAAACTGCCCTAGCAAACTGGACCTGCTGGGTAAGGAGCTAACTCTACTGCAGGTGCAGAGGCCACTGTCAAACCAATAAAAGATGATAAGTCCCGTAAAGTGACATTACCCTTAAGTAGCAGCAAGCCTTGTTCCTTGATGTACTCCTTCCTACAAGTGATAGTCATGGCACAGAGTCCAACACCACACCAAGGAACGTAACCTTCTTTGTAGGCTTCAAAATCGACTTCCTCACGTTGACAGTAAGACCCAGGGAATCAAAGAAATGCAAGGCATAGCTGACCTGAGGCTGTAAACTCTCTACTGATGAAGTAATGAAAAGAAAGTCATCCAAATAACATAACACGACCATCCCAAGGGATCGCAGGTGGGAAAAGACAGGTTTCATTAACTTTGTAAATATGTGAGGGGCATAAGATAACCCCTGCGGGAGGCAAATAAATCTGTAATAACAGCCCTTCCATATAAACTGTAGCCATTTCCTGTCCTCACCCCTAACACAAATGGAGTAATAAGCATCCTTAAAATCCACTGTAACAAAGAAACAGTTAGGATAAAAAATAAAAGTATGACATCCTTCAATGAATCCATCTTAAAATGTAAGTAAGGTAAATGAAAATTAAGGTATTTTAAATTTAGAATGACTCTTGCTGGGCCAACTGGCTGGATGATAGGAAAAACATTTGAAAAGAAACCATGAACATCAGGTAAACAAGGCTCCACAATTGACTGGATAAGGAAGTGATGTAAAGCATTGTTCAAAGCCCAATCATCGGCTTGAGACAGGGTTAGAGGATGAGGAGGTACAGTCTGAATAGGCAAAGACACAAAATCAAGAAATTTCCCCCTCACCACATCATAAATCCAGGAATCTTGAGTCAGAGACCTCCACATGGATTCAGCAGAAATAACCTTATCTCCTCTAAAATTATCAGGAGTATTAACTAATTGTGGAATTGAGAAACTCACCAGAGGGGTTAGTGCTGGTGTAGCTTCGGCACGTGCATCCCCCTCCCCTGGGGAGGCCGCTGGCCGAAAAAAGAACGGGTCTGAGAACGAGGGCAGGACTGGTAGTGAGCCTGAGAGGGAAGGTGAGAGGATCGTGAAGAGGAAGAAAACCTCTCGGAGGAAGGGCAGAAAGATGGCCGGGCCAGCTGACTTGCCTTGTGTATCTCCTCACACTTACGGGTCACATCAAAGGGAAATAACTCCTGCTGACTCACCTCACACTCCCATTTGCAGAGATCGACCATAGCCAAGTCATGGACATGGATTCAGGCAACATCCTTCCGCAACTGGTTGAGGTAATTCACTGCTGAAGTAAGACGGCGCAAACAACTATTAAGGCCATCTAAATAACATGACAAGCTCTTACCCTTCTTTTGTCCAATATCATTAACACACACAGTAATGGGAACTATTGCCTTTGTCAACAGGCAGTTAGTCTGGAAAAGCTTGGCATCTACCAGCTTTTCATTCACACTCATGGCCTTGGTTATAGCTGCGTTTGTCACAGGCATCATGAGATTCGGCACATTACTTGGGAACTTGATCTTTGCACACGTTAACTTCACACTCTCGGACACAGGCCGTCGGCAAAGGTTGGCGTTGAGGATAGTGGCCAAGCTGTCGGCCAGCGGCTCTCCCTTCTCCTCCTCGCCATGGAAGTGGCCAGAAATGTCACCCAAAGCCCTCAGAAAATCTTCATCCTCATCATCGTCATGGATGAGGTGGTCTAAACCGTCAAGAAGGTCCGGCTGGCTAGCAGGGGCAACCCCTGCCTAGTCTTCAGACGACGAGAGGGCATGAAAACCACTAAAGTCATTCCCGGTGTCCGTAGATGCATCCAGCACTGCTGGGGTCCTGTTCAGCTTGTCAATAAGGCCCAACACTAGACTAGACAGCCTATCCAGGGCAACTCTGTCCCCAAACACAGCTGACTCTGAAGTGGGGCCTGCCGAGCTCGGCCTCGGGAGTGACGGTGGTGAAGCGCAAGGTGGAGGAGGAGTGGAATCATCCACAGAGCACCGCTTCCTTTTCTTGCCATCTGAAGACGACGAAAGGGAGGGGAGCGAAGGAAGAGACTGCTCCGTGCCCGACATCACACTGCTCAATAAAAGAGACAGAGACAAGACGGTCATAATACACCATATAGCGTCACAGTAAGGTGGCATTAACCCCCGTACAAATTCCTCACTGCTTGTCTATCAGAAATATGTAGTCCATCGATGTGCTTTTCACCCAGTCAACTTTGGACTGTATAGGAGAAAGCTTACCCAGCGAGACGTTGCTTGGAGTAAAACGGAGCAGGAGCGGCTAGATGCGTGACTGCAAGCAGGTAGCAACCAACTGACAGTGGAATGGAAGCATGGCATCTCGTTGGCTACCGCTGTGACGTCAGTTGAAATTCGTGACGTGAAATCACTGTCGCTCCTACCATTCATCATTGGTGACACAGTGACATAGAGCATATGTTTACTCCTGATGAGTGTTGGCAGCTCACAAGCAAAGAAAAGGTGAAGAAAATAGCCAAAATACAACCGTAAAAAGCATAAACATCTATCGACGTGCCCCGAGTCTTGCATGATGTGTCCCGAGTTTTGCAGGTTAAGTTGTTATTTTGGGCAATGTAGTTAATTAATATCATGCATACAATAAACATTGTATTTATCTTATATCAAATCTATATTTGGTTGGTATTTAAAACATGTTAATTTTTTTTGGATCATATCACAAGAATTAATTCTATTTCCATTAATTTCTATGGGAAAAATTCATTTGATATACTTTTTTTTGTATACAACAATCTTCACGGAACAAATTAAAATCATATGTCGAGGTACCACTGTACAGTAGTTTGCATCCTTAGACTTTTGAGGATAAGCAATTTTTTTTTTATTTTGGTTTGCTTGACCAACTAAACTAAAAACAAACTTAACTGAAGTTAGCCTAACTAAAACTAACCTAACAGTAAAAGCCAAGCATGTAAAAAAAAAAAAAAAATTCATAGACTTGAATTACAGTGAGTATACTACCACAATATACAGCCAAGTCATGCGATGCTGGCTGTGTCCACGTCACCAGCTACTCCCTACATATTAGCATTAAAAAGTGCATGTTAACTGCAGAATTGCCACAGCCCCCTATCACTCTCCCTGAAATTCTCTATATCAGAGACCACTCTAAACCTGACCTAGACACCAACCCTTGTTTATATTTTGCGGCTCGACATAGGATCCCCCATTCCATGCCAGCTTACAAGTAAACAACAGATCCTGTCATCATTCACCATTCCAGACAGCACCTCACCCTCAGGAAAACCACATTACTACTCTAGGTTTAGTGTAGGTCTTTTATGAGCTTCTTAAGCATGAAGTCTATATCAATTAAAACACATTGAAGTGCATGGAAATGGGGAAAAATGATAAATACTTGAGTCACCTTGCCATGACCAGCTCAGTGAGGTATGAATGTCCGATCTGAATATTATTACAGTAAATAAGTGTATCATCTTGGCTTTTTAGTATTTTTTAACATTGTTCTCAGGTGTTTCGACAATGTTAAATACTTTTCTTTAATGGTATTTTCTCCACAAAGGAATATATACAAAAATTATTGATTAAATGTGCAATATAGCTACAAGCCTCCAGTATAAACCTCTCACATCTCCAGTAATATGATTAACACTGTCATACTACAATCAGTTGATAGGTGATACCGTATTTGATGGCTCATAAGATGCATGGGCTTATAAGATGCATCCAGTTATGGCAGACATTGAAATGACAAAAAAAAAAAAAAAAGTAAATGAGTGGATTTAAGCTCTAAATGTGAACTGAAGGATTTCTTCTGACATTTGACGACACACATGGATTTAGATCATTATTAGATTCCAGTATTTTGCATTTAAAAACTTTAATATTTGCTAGTAGCCTATGTGCCAATCCTGCTGTGAGATATAAACATGTACCTGGCATATGACTGAAAAACTTTAAACCACTCAACAAATGGTATAGGTATAAGGATGGACATGAGGCACTTCAATGGGACATAGGAGATTGGAGTAGCAGGTTGTTAGTAAAGGCAAGGACAGGTACACTGGAGAAGAAGACTAGGAATACAGATGAAGTGGATCAGAACTGTAATAGTTGTAGAGGGATGAGGGAAACTATAGAACATTTTCTGGTTGAATGAAGAGGAGAAAGACAGGTTGATAGGTTCAGTAAAGGCAGTGATAGAAAAAGAATGGGTTAGAAGGCTAGAGGAGGTGGAAGAAGGTGGAGTCCTCACTGTGCTGGGCCTATACCAAGGTGAGATGGAGAGAGATAGAAAGGCAATTATAGGTGCAGTAAAAGAGTTTCTAGAGCAGGCATGGAGAAAACATTCGTGAAAACTGCAGCGCTCCCTGTCTTTTGCTCTCCACTCTCTCCTGCAGGCTGCAGAAGGACTGAGATTGGAACACCAGAGGGAACCAAGACCTACAAAGTGATATAAAGCATAAAAGGTTACAAGAAGAAGAAGAAGAAGAAGAAGAAGACGACGAAGAAGAAGAAGAAATTGAAAAAGAAGAAAAACCAACACTACAGAAAATGAGCAAGTGGACATAATTCATAACGATTGGAAAATTGAATTTTGAATACAGCAATACTCCGCTTAACGAACAGGATAGGGGGTATCAAAGCTGTTCGTAGAGCGGAAATTCGTTAAGCGGACATAATTTTCCCATAGGAAATAATGGAAATAGGGGGGATGCGTTCTGGGCTGGTCCCCAACATACCACATTGGTTAAAAAAATAAATAAATAAATTTAAAAAATATATATATATATATATATATATATATATATATATATATATATATATATATATATATATATATTTCTATTAGCTTTTTACAAGCCTTGCCCCCAAGAAAGGATTGTTTTGTAATGCATAAAGTGAAATCTTACATGAAATACCAAAAAATAAAGCAGAGATGATGACATCGGCCACAGACGGCGGAGACTCCAGCGACTTGGCTGTTTCTTCTTTTTCTTGTGATCTTTTTAGCTTGGCGGGTTGTCTTTCACCAAGATATTAAATTTGTTTTCACTCCTCTATTGCCTGCTATAATGGATATCATATCTTATTACAGTAAGCCCCACATTTAGTGATCCTATTAGTCTGCCGAAACCATCGCTAAATTGGAATTTCGCCAAATTTGAATACTACTTTAAATAGGGAAAAATACCAATCAGTCTTTCGTCCGCCCAAAGTCCCCATTTCGAGTCCCCATTTACAGCTGCAATATCGCCACCTTCACGAGAATCAGCACCCCCCCTGAACCACTAGTGGAGGCCATGGTGATAGCGAAACTCGCTAAACAGCGAGGATGGGAGCACAAAAAATGAGTTCACACGCTGGATTAACACACACAATAGCTCAAGTGTCGAGCGGGAATGCCAGAGGCACTGTGGGGCTGACGTCACGGCCAAACAGACACGCGATTGACTCAGAGCGAGCAGGAGGCAGGACAGTGTAGCGTGGTAAATTCGCTAAATATGAGAGGAAATCGCTAAACTTGAGGGCTTGACCTTTTTCCAGACAGTCGCTAAATAAGGGTTTCGCTAAGCTGGATTTCGCTAAATTTGGGGGCTTACTGTTTTCATATATGCTCATGCCATGAGGATAACCTCGACTCTGTGGCACTGAGTGATAGTGAATTACTAATGAAATACCGCGGTATTTCATTAGTAATTCACTAATTACTAATTACTAATGAAATACAGCGATATTTCATTAGTAATTCACTATCACTCAGTGCCACAGAGTCCAGGTTATCCTCATGGCATGAGCGTATATGAATACTAAGATATGATATCCATTATAGCAGGCAATAGAGGAGTGGAAACAAATTTAATATCGTGGTGAAAGACAACACGCCAAGCTAAAAAGGTCACAAGAAGAAGAAGCGGCCAAGTCGCCAGAGTCTCCGCCGTCTGTGGCCGATCTCATCATCTCTGCTTTATTTTTTGGTATTCCATGTAAGATTTCACTGTATGCATTACAAAACAATCCTTTCTTGGGGGCAAGGTTTGTAAAATGCTAATAGAAATGTTTTGTGAACATATATGCATATATAAGAGACTAACACCACCTCCAGAGGTGATGTTCCCAGCAACCTTAGAGCAACCTCGTCACCGTCCCTCCAAGCATTCATGAAAGCCATTTCACGGCAGGAGGTTGCTCTGAGGTTGTTAAAGAATCTTGGATCCAGCTCCAGGAGCGCTAGAGACAGGCGGGGAGCCAGACAATCACAGCGAAGCTGCCATGTTCGGTACCTCACCCAGCAAATTCAAACCCAGAAAATTTGCTAAAATGGATGTGGTTGTACGTTTGCAGACTTTTTGGTCTAACTTTATATAGTACGTTAAACCGGAAATTCGTTAGACGAACGTTCGTTAAGCGGAGTATTACTGTATTGAAGCATCAAATAGCAAGGGAAACCTTTAGTTGATTGGAGCTGTTATGGTGATAGATTTGCTGCCTCATAGTTTTCTTGCCACATTATGAATTAAAGTTTTATGCTTTCTTATTATAATTCTTTTTTTATTAGAACAACTAATGCTTAGTTTGTACAAGCTTGATCTTGATATAATTTTACAATTCATATACAAATCACAATACAAACTAATAATGCATTGAAATTATGCAAGATATAAGCATTTTCACAACTCACATGTGATGTAATGCCATCTCTGAAGAGAAAATCATGGTTGATGTCCGTAGATGTAGCAGTGCTATACACAAAGCTGGCCTCCTGAAAGTTAGATAATATATAATGTACTGCAAGAACACAAAAATTACATGAAATGTTTCTTACAGGAATTCTAATAAAAACCAAAACTCAGTGAACTAATAGAGATGTATATAAAAAAGAAAACTAATATAAGCAGCATCAGTCATTTCTATATAATTAAGAAGCTTTTTGATGCTGACATCTGATGTATTCATTGATGATAAAAGAATTAATCAATAAAGAAAGAGAATGAGGGAGCTCTCATTCATGCAGAACAGCATCAAAATATTAGTTTTTACTGTGCTATCATCAGGTTGGCAGAATATTCTTCAGTAGTTTCATGACATCTAGGAAAAGTAAAAGTTACTTTGGATTTTTATATAATGCAATTTTATGCTTCCTATATATGCTCTAATGTAAGAATACAAAAATTGAGAAAAAGTAAGTAGTATGTAATGCAACTTGAAGTCTAGCAAGCTAGAGGGTAACAGACCAAGCACAATGATTCACCATGCATTCCTGATTGGAATTTGTCCTTAGTTTTAAATCTCTTAATGAAGTCCCCTTATAAGCCTCTGTGTTTGGCTTCATTGAGGGATGTTGCACTAAAGTCCTCTTTTCTTTTGGCTTTAGTGCCTGCTCGCCGAATTAGCGAACTGCATGGGCTGCCAGCAGAAGTTCGTCACTCAAGGGGATGGGTGTTACGGCCCGCCCGTAACATACTCCACTACCATCACCTCCTCCACTTCCTACCTCGTTCGCCACCTCTCCACCTCCCTTTCCACGTCACCGTCTCATGAACCTTCCACGTCACCATCTCATCAACCCTCCACGTCACCGTCTCATGAAGCCCCGCTACTGTCCCGAAGTTGGATTCACGCGGCCCCATTCGACTCAAACGGAAGTGTTAAGCAAGCTCTCTGACTTCTGGAAGTCAGTCGAGGTAAAGGCCTCAACCAGTGAACACACCGCCTCTTGGACTACCCTGGGATCCACCTCACCCAGCATTTCACCACTGCGACACCTCATTACTATCACTTCCCCTCGTCCCGTTTTTTCCACATTGCCTACATATAGGATTAGTATTATTGTTAGGTATTAAGTTGGGTTCTTTATTGTTGTATTTATTTCTGTGTCATATATATATATATATATATATATATATATATATATATATATATATATATATATATATATATATATGTCAGTTTCATGTGTTTCTTGTTATATCTATGTGTATGTCAGTTTCATTGTCATTGGGTTATTAAATAGCTTCTTAAGTGCCCCCTTTTGCATTTCCTCACCAGTTGAACCTGCAGTGTTTTTTTTTTTTTTATTGTTATTGTTCACCGGCTCCCCGATGCCAATCTTACCCATTTAACCGGTGAACGTAACAATTGGTCCTGAGGCGTGCCTACAAACCTCCTGAACTGAAACAACTAGACACCTGGTCAGAAATACATCAAGTTGTCATCCCCTTGTCTGTAAGACCAGCCATTATAGAACTAGCTCATGATGGATTGTCAGGTCATCTAGGCATCCAAAAAACCTACAAGAAGGCTCTTCAACATTTTTTTTGGCCAGGAATGAAAAAGGATGTGTCACACTATGTAAAAACATGTCACATATGTCAAATTATGGGTAAGTCTAACGAACGCCTTGTGCCAGCTCCTCTGACGCCTATTCCAGTTCAGACGGAGCCCTTCGAAAAGATCGTTCTGGACTGCGTAGGGCCCTTACCCAAAACCAAACAAGGGAATCAGTATTTGTTAACCCTCATGGATCCCACTACCAGGTACCCTGAAGCATTCCCTCTTAAGAACATCACATCAAAGACCTTTGTAAAACATCTAATACATTTTTTCACCTCGGTAGGAATTCCAAAACAAATTCAGTCTGACAAGGGTAGCAATTCCACTAGCAATTTTTTCCAACATATAGTGAATGAGCTAAACATCGACCATGTAACCTCCTCAGCTTACCACCCCCAATCCCAAAACTGTCTGGAACGGTTTCACCAAACATTAAAATCCATGATGAAGAAGTATTGCTTGGAGCATCAAGGAGACTGGGATGAAAGTATCTCTTTCCTTCTCTTTGCTTTAAGAGAATCTCCTCAAGATTCTTTAGGTTACTCCCCTTTTGAATTACTCTATGGTAGACAGATTAGGGGGCCTCTCAAAATATTAAAGGATCAATGGTTTACTCAAAATACTCCTTCATGCCCCAGTGTGTCTGACTACATCAGTAACCTTAAGAATAAAATCAGTGAAGTCAGATCTTTTGCCAAATCAAACTTCCTCAAATCTCAAACTAAAATGCAACAAAATTCTCTTCCCAAATCTGTCATGAGAAGTTTCAAACCAGGAGACAAGATTTTACTTTTTCTCCCCACTCCAGGCAATGCTCTTCACAGTAAATTCATGGGACCTTATGTTGTGGCTCAAAAACTAAGTCCATTAAACTATGTGGTCCCACACTCCTGACCGTCGTACGGATTCCCAACTAGTTCATATTAACCTAATGAAACCTTACCACTCCAGAGAACCAGAGAACGACTTGTCTCGCACTGTACCTGTATGTCTGGTAGGGAAGGAGTCTGGTCCTGTGCCCCCCGAGGAAGAGTCCGACATCAAATTCCTCTTCTCGTCACCTAAAGGACGCCCCTCAAACAGCCAAATCATGTCCAACCTTGATGAGGTTTTTCTTTCCTTAACACCTTCACAACAGTCTAATCTTAAAAACTTATTGCTAGACTTTTCAGAAATCACAGGTGACCTTCCAGGACTTTGTACTACTATCCAACATGGTATAACATTAATATCTAATAACATCAAGCCTATAAGACAACCAGCCTATTGCATTTCACCCATTAAAAGAGACTTGATGAAAAAAGAGGTAGACTATCTGCTCCATCATCACCTTGCAGAACCTAGTACAATAAGGTCCCGGGTTACGTCAATCTCGAGTTACGTCAAACTCACACTTACGTCAGTCCACTATAAGGCAATTTAAGATTAAAAAAATTGAAAATTTATAAATCGTTAAGCGTGGGGTTTATTGTTATTGTTGGCCGCCAGGCGTCACTAGTGGTTATCCACCACATCGCCCACCTCATGCTTGAATACAATAACACTCTACGTACCTCAGTTCCACCACACCGTCGCCCCTGGCAAGAGTGTTCCTACATCTGCGTTTGCTGACTATCTTAGTATCTTGCTCAATGGCACCAAAAAGAAAACTCCTGAGTGATAGCAGTGATGCTAAGAAAACCATTACGCTACAAGAAAAAGTGGACATAATTAAAAGACATGAGAAGGGAGGCAGCAGCTGTGTGTAAGGGAGTGAAGAAGAAAATGGGAAGCCCGTTACCATGACAACGGGGAGGTTGATGACCTTGAGGGTTCGCGCACCCATCACAACAAAAACAACTCCGGAGCCTTCGCCTGGGCCACACGACACTCGCAGCTGACTTGCACCGTCTGCGCCTGTCTGCTGATCCCTATTGCCCTTTCCTATTGCATTTCCTGCCCCGCTGCCCACGTTTCTACTCCCACCGCACTGCACTATGCTCCCAGCTGTCCGCCCTGGGACATTCGACCTACCTACCCTCCTGGCAGCCTCAGGCATCCACCCCTCTGGCAACATACAATCCTTCGCATTCGCGGCCCTAATCAACAACAAAAACAAGCTTGTGTTTCATATTCCTACATACTTGTAAATAATATAACAATATAACCTTTTACTTATATAACGCTTCTACTCCTACCGCACTCCACAAAGCTCCCAGCTGTCCGCCCTGGGCGTCACAACATTCGACCTGCCCACCCTCCAGGCGGCCTCAGGCCGCCCCTCTCGGCAACCTGCTGTCCTTCGCGTTCGGGGCCCTAATCAATATATTCCTACATAGTTGTAAATAATATACCAATATAACAATATAACCTTTTACTTACCTGAATAACCATAAAAAATTATTGGTTGAAAACTCGATAATATGCTTTGAAAGTACAAAAACTCGAGTTACGTACAAAATCGACTTACGTCATGTTTCAGGAACATAACTCTGACGTAACTCGGGACCTTACTGTATATCCCCCTGGGCTTCTCCCTGCCTGTTAACATCTAAGCCAGATGGGAGTAGTCGATTTTGCATCCACTACAGGAAATCAAATAAAGTGACGATACCAGACTCCTACCCATTGCCCTTGATAGAGGACCTTACAGATGGCATAGGAGTAGCCAAATTTGTAACCACTATAGATTTACTTAAAGGTTACTACCAGATTTCCCTCTCGGATGAGGCCTGAATAACATCCGCCTTCATCACTCCCTTCGGGCTATACCAATACACAGTGATGCCCTTCGGCTTGTCTAATGCTCCCGCCACCTTCCAGAGGGCTATAAATTACATCACCCAGAACTTGGAGGGAACATCTGCCTATCTGGACGACCTGGTGGTGACTTCGGACAACTGGGTGACACATCTGACCCGTCTCCGGAGGCTGATGGGTTGGTTGCAGGAAGCCGGTCTTACAATCAACCTGGCCAAGTCCACCTTCAGGAAGTCTACGGTGGTCTACCTGGGACGTGGTGGGGAACGGCAAGGTTCGCCCCAAGAGAGCCAAAGTAGAGGCCATCCTTGGCTTCCCTGTCCCTACCACCAGGAAAGCTCTCATGAGGTTCTTGGGGATGGCTGGTTTCTACAGACGATTCAGTAGGAACTTCTCCACCCTGGCCGCCCCCCTGACAGACCTTATCAGCACTTCCGTCCCCTTCCACTGGACCCCGACCTGTGACCAAGCCTTCCAACATCTCAAGGCGTTCCTCTCCTCGGAGCCAGTGGTCTGGACGCCAGATCACTCCCGCCTCTTCCATCTACAAGTGGACGCGAGTGGAGTTGGAGTGGGTGCTGTCCTACTACAAACGGACCCCACAAGCGGCATCCTTCATCCCATCGCCTATCACTCCGCCAAGCTGAAAAAACACCAACTCAACTACTCCACCATCGAGAAGAAGGCTCTGGCACTCATCCTGGCCCTCAAACTACGAAGGTCTTCACCGATCACAACCCTCTGGCCTTCCTTCACGCCATGAAGAACCGAAACCAACGCATTCTTAAGTGGGTCTTGTTAACTCAACCCTTCAACTTGGAAGTCCACCATATCAAGGGGTGGACAACATCATCGCCGACGCCTTATCAAGATCTCCTGTCTCACCCCCTTCATGAGCCCATTACGGAGGTCTTAGGGGGGAGAAAATGTTATGGCCCGCCCGTAACATACTCCACTACCATCACCTCCTCCGCTTACTACCTCGTTCGCCACCTGTCCACCTCCCCTTCCACGTCACCGTCTCATGAACCTTCAATGTCACCGTCTCATGAACCCTCCACGTCACCGTCTCATGAAACCCCACTACTGTCCCGAAGTTGGATTCACGCGGCCCCATTCCACTCAAGCAGAAGTGTTAAGCAAGCTCCCTGACTTCTGGAAGTCAGTCGAGGTCAAGGCCTCGACCAGTGAACACACAACCTCTTGGACTACCGTGGGATCCACCTCACCCAGCACTTCACCACTGCGACACCTCATAAGTATCACTTCCCCTCATCCCATGTTTTCCACATTGCCTCCATATACGATTAGTATTATTGTTAGATATTAAGTTGGGTTCCTTATTGTTGTATTTATTTATATATATATATGTCAGTTTCATGTGTTTTATGTTATATCTATGTGTATGTCAGTTTCATTGTCAATGGGTTATTAAATAGCTTCTTAACCCCTTCGCGCCGGATGTTAAAAAAGCCCGCCTGTATGATATAAGGGTAGTAGTGCCACGCGCCCGAGCGCGGGAAACTCGTGCAAGCTTGTCATACTTGTCATCTTTGTGTATTATGCTGCTATTTTTTAGTCACTATATCGCCTTCGAAGAGGAAAGTGGACGCTTCTCGGAGAAAAAACAGAGAGAGAGAGAGAGGAGAGAGAGAGAGAGAGAGAGAGAGAGAGAGAGAGAGAGAGAGAGAGAGAGAGAGAGAGAGAGAGAGAGAGAGAGAGAGAGAGAGAGAGAGAGAGAGAGAGAGAGTGACATTTGCTAATATTTTAGACACAAGCGGACGCATGTAGCTTATCTTCGAGAGAAGAGGGGAGGGAGGGAAGGAGAGGGAAACGAAGGAGAGAGAGAGAGAGAGAGAGAGAGAGAGAGAGAGAGAGAGAGAGAGAGAGAGAGAGAGAGAGAGAGAGATTAGAAAATTTGTTGTTTTTGTATGTATTTACCTATTTACCTATTTGTGTAGGCCCTTTACTTTTCTGTTCCAGGTTTCCAGGACGCCACGATGAGTTCTGTACCTGCTTCAGAAATTCCTCGCTCTCGCATTCTTTCCCTGACAGTAGACAGGCCATCAACTTTGTGTTTCATGATGGGATGCTCTTCTAATGCCAGGGGCAGCCTTAATACGTTCTTCTTCCTCGTTATGAGGCAAGATTCCCTGATGAGCATTCTCACTAACATTCCCATCCAGGGCTGGGATGTCCATAGTGGCACAACCATCCATCCTTTTGCCTTTTCTGCTCAAACCTTCTGCAGACACCTAGCGATCAAGGAAAAGGGTGGAAACATGTAAATCAACTCAAACTGTGCCCAGTTTATTGAGAATGCATCAAAATGTTCAGCTTCAGGGTCTGGTTTCCATGAACAAAACTTTTTCACTTATATGTTAAGTCTGGATCCAAATAAATCAATGCTTGGTAGTCCAAAAATTTTGCAGATATCCCCAAAAATGTTTTCATCCAGTTTCCACTCATGTTTATCATTAAATTTACGAGATGCTGTATCAGCCAAGAAGTTTGCTTTACCTGGTATGTGAGAACATATAATCCATGCTTTGTGCTCTCCACACCATTCCCATATGTTAATGCAGATTAACATAGTTCAGAGCTGTGGTGTTGTCACAAAATATTTTTGTTCTTCCCTTGAATTTGTTGTTCAAATGATTTCAGGGAAAAAAGGATGCTTTGAGTTCCAGTGCATTAATATGTAATTCTCTCTCTTCTGGCAACCACCTGCCATTTGCTGTTTGGTGGTTAAGGTAGCAGCCCCAACCGAAGTTTGAAGGATCAGTGTACATCTCAATCTCAGTACCTGCCCTGAAAATTTTCCTATTTTCACCTGCCACATGATTTACCCACCAGTTCAAATCTGTTTTCATTTCTTCTGTAATTTCCATCCATTTCTCAAAGTTACCTCTTTCTTTTGCTAAAGCTGCAATTTTTGCCCTTGCTAACTTTCTGTAATGTAACTTACCCATTTCAACTGCTGGGATTGCAGTGACCAAAATGCCTATTACTCTAGCAACTTCCCTGATTTTGTCTTTCTTTTTGTTCATTAATTGTTTACAGCTATTCACAAGGCTAATAATTCTGCACTCTGGTAGCATAACTGTCATGGTCTCTGAGTTGATGATATAACCCAAATATTCAATTCTTTTGGTAGGTTGTAACACAGACTTTTCTTCATTGATGCAGAAACCCATTTTGCTTAAGACCTGTATTGTGCTTTGAATGCATTCCTTGCAACCTAACCATGAACTGCTGCACATGAGTGTCATCAATAAAGCTGGTGATAGTGTATCCCTTCTCTCTCAACTTAGCAAAGATGGGCTTCATTAACTTAGTAAACAGCCGAGGGCCATCAGAAATACCATTGGGAAGGCATGTGAACTGGTAAATTTTCCCCTGCCAGGCGAGCGAGGAAACAGCTGCGATGAATGTGCCACAATCTGCAGTACCTGGACATGGCCAGGATGATGATGACTGCAACACTGAGAGCGAGGATAACGCCGAGGAAGCTACAGTAGAGCGCGCCGGTAACATCACCATGCCCAGGAAAAACAGGAGAAAATCGTGGTGGCACGGAGATTATGTTATGTAATATTTTTTGTATGTTTCTGTTTCTATTTTCTTTTGTGCTTATGTTTTCTTTTGTTGTTGTGTGATAGCCGGGTTAGCTATCACACAAGCCGTTAATCACATATATATATATATATATATATATATATATATATATATATATATATATATATATATATATATATATATATATATATATATATATATATATATATATATGTTTTCTGCCTGCCTCCACCTGGGCCACACCATACTCCTTACTTGCATTGCATACGTCGACTGTCTCGTAACCACTTCTACCCTTGGTGTATGACTACCCCTGAGGCCATGGAACATTTCCTGCTTCAATGCCCACGCTTCCTCTCTCAACATACTGCATTACGCTCCCGGCTCTCTGCCCTGGCCATAACAACACTCAACGTGTCCACCCTCTTGGCGGCCTCAGGCGTCCACCCCTCCTGGCAACCTGCTGTCCTTCGCCTTACTTGTGCCTTCTTGAGACCGCCAGCTACCACGCCTGTGATACCCACACAGGACTACCCCAGGGCTCATAAGGCTTCAAAAGAGGCCATGAAAATCTATGGATCCTTGAGCCCTGGGGTAGTCCTGTGTGGGTATCACAGGCGTGGTAGCTGGCCGGTCTTCCTAAAGAAGGCACAAGTAAGGCGAAGGACAGCAGGTTGCCAGGAGAGGTGGATGCCTGAGGCTGCCAGGAGGGTGGGCAGGCTGAGTGCTGTGATGGCCAGGGCAGAGAGCCGGGAGCGTAATGCAGTATGTTGAGAGAGGAGGCATGGGCATTAAAGCAGGAAATGTTCCATGGCCTCAGGAGTAGTCCTACACCAAGGGCAGAAGGGGTCACAAGAGAGACGTTAAGCGATGCAGGTGAGCACTGAGCATGGTGTGACCCAGGCAGAGGCAGGCAATGGGTGATGTGAATTGCGCTCCTTGCCATGACTGACTGACTGTTTGAATCTTGTAACGGCACTCATCCTCCCCCACTGATGGACCACCCCATCCCTCACCCCCTTACTACCTGCGACCTGTGCGCCATCTGTTAGAAGCGAGGTTCCCTAATCAATTCTTTCAGCTCGTTCATTGAACCCGTATATCCTCCCTAAAATCCTTGCCCTCAAGCCAGCAAAATAACATTTAACTGGGTGAAATATGAGCAGCAACCAGCTCTGCAACCAGGTAATGGGTAGAAATGGCCACTGGAACTCGTGTGACCAGAAATTTTCACGTGAAACAGGAAAAAGATAAATCCCAAGCGAAAGAGGCAAGACGAACGTCTGGACAGCGTAAGATTAACGAAGCAACTGGCGGCGTGGGGTGACGTGGCGTATCTCATGGGAAAGTGTACTTCAGCAGAAAAGTGATTTGCTGAAGTAAAATTAATAATTATGGGCAGTAGTATGTGTAATAACATACATTTTTTTAAATAAAAAATCCATATTTATCCACATACTTACCCATAATTATTAATTATAACTGAGTTCCACTTCCTCCCTCTAGCTATGACCTTTTAGGCTAGAGGCAAATAAGAGAATCAGCCTGATGGCTAGTACCTGGGAGTAGAAAACGGACTGGGTATCTTCTCAAAGAGAACAAGAAAGGGCACCTCAAGTATTTCTTTTGTTTCTTTTCTCGACCTGTTACACATGGGGTTAGTTTGCTGTGGGAATGGGGATTTAAGCAATAATTAATTATGGATAAGTATGTAGATAAAAATAGATTTCATATTAAAAATCCTATATTATATATATCTAGGTTAAATGTTTATGAAATAGCATCCATTTTAAATGTACGGCCATAAGAATATTCAATATCTACTGTCCACAGATCTTTATATCTATAATATCACAAAAAATAATAGAGTAAATACTGCTATAGTACAATTATGAAAAAAAAAAAACAAGACAAATTATAAAAGTCACAACACTTCTTGATTGTAACCAACCTGAAGATTCCACCAGTGAGTTCCTATGAAGTTTGCATGATGACCCACTTGGAGGGTAATGAGCTCTCGGGTGACTTGAGACATCTTGGCCTTTTCTAGATGACAGACAAATATACTGGTACTCACTTATTCTTTCATTCTGGTGATGTAACTTCAATTTCTCTGAAATATGATTTAATTCATTCTTCAAATTTCAGAAAATTTTAAAAAGTAAATTTTATCAAATAACGACAATGCATGTTGAAAAACTGAGATAGCAACAATCAAATCTAATGACCTAATGACTAGTTACATAACGTGATGCCAATTTGAAAACAAGTAAATAGCTTTTGTATTAACAATATTAAATTACACCTTTAATTACTTGCATTTGTTTAAGCAAAACAAGTATTTAGCAGAAGCCTGCAAGATTGTGAGAGCAAAACTAGTCTATAATTGGGGTGATACTTCTAGACTAATTTTCCAAATTGTTCTTTTATTATGATAGAGGCATTAACCACATCATTATATCTCACAAAGAAAAAACTGAATATCAGGAGATAGGCATGTCTTTATTTATCAGTAACATATAATAAAAATGCCATTATTCCACTCCAATGCAAGCTCACACACTCATCTAACCTCAATGTTATTGTTTTTTTTACTCAAACATTTCAAGATGGTATTAATTAAAACATAAGTTAACATTATTATTACAATTATTTATTTGTTTTTTTATGTTATGGCCTACAGCATTTGTAGGCACACTTGAAGAGTGTGTAGGAAGCACTGTTCGGCTTCAGCCCATTAGTGGCACAAGCAATTTTATTCATAGTGGTACCTATATTAGGACCCATATCACCACCCAAGTGCATCTTCAGTGTAACTACCTAGAACCTGGGTATCATGGTGACATATAGGTAACTTGAAACCACTCCACAAATGCCAGTTTCAAAGCAGTATGTGGTGGGATTCAAACCTATGCGTGGACGTCTGCCTGATCCCACGCTCACCATCTTATCCACTACGCCACTGCCTCCTTAATATAATTTCATTTATATTTCTGAAGTGACTTTAAAAGAAAAAACACTAGTAATGCTGATGAATGAAACAAAAATATGTTCAATAATGTTATAAAAGAAGTCGCAGGAGTTTATGCAAGTTTGTTACCGAAATTTTGATTTACTTCTTGCACCCACTAAGCATTATTAGGCTAAGTATAGCTTTTTACCTCATCAATTTCCTTCCAGTGCCCTTTTTTTAACATGTCAAAAGACTAGTAATGGTAAAAAAAAAATTAGAAATTAACATGCTCAGTACACCACTCCGGGTAGTTATAAAAGAAAAAAAAGACCAATATATTTCTGTTTTCTTTGAGCACAAATCCTTTATGACCTTCATTATATTTGCAAATCAGTAATTTGACCACTATCTCCATCCCCCCAACCAACAAGCAAAGAGTCATGGAGAAAAGTTGCTTGGAGGAAAATTTGGTCATACTTAACCCCTTCAGTACCATGATGATGTTGGTTTTACATTCTTCTTGATGAAGAATGTAAAACCCATTGACCCAGAAAGAAAATTAAAGCTATATATATATCACAAAAACAAGAAAACCAGCCACCTCCTCCTGAAAATCTACCCAGACACCAAGAAAGAAAAAATGCAAATGTCAGTCATGTATAGGTTTACATGTAACCAAGGAAACTGTGAAGTCCTGCCTACAACCTATATTGGCATGACAACCACAAAGCTCTCAAGACGACTAACACTACACTTAGCATCTGGAGCTACAAAAGATCAACAGCAGAAAGAGCATGGCATCACCATCACCATGAAAATAATAGAAGACAATACCAAAGTCATTGACGGATGCCTCAATAACACAAGACTAAAAATCTTAGAAGCTCTCCAGATTAAAGAAAATACTCCCACACTAAATATCCAAGCAGAAGATCTGCAAGCACTGCTGAGCATGAGACGATCAAGGCAGACTAGCCTGGCAGAGTCAGAGGGAGATGAGATGCATGGAACCAGCCAAGCAGCATCATCGCAGCTAAAGGCTGCCCTCAGCCACGACTGGCAGGTGGGTATAAAGCCAGTGAGACCACATGACTTGTCATTCCAACTTCCATCAAAGAAGGAACAACACCAGCTCCTGAGGAAGGGTCAAGAGACCCGAAATCCGCATCTAGCAACAATAACTAGCAATAGCGAAATAATCACCGCATTGAAAAGGAAAAAAAGACACTCTTAAGATATAAAGAAAATATCTTAAGGAAAACTACTTTCAATGAAATATACAATATATATATATATATATATATATATATATATATATATATATATATATATATATATATATATACAGGCAACCTTCGCTTAACGAAGGAGTTACGTTCCTAAAAAACCCTTCGTTAAGCGAAACTTCGTTAAGCGAACCGACTATAACTAGTTTAACCCCTGACTTGAACTTCCATTGAGAGTAAACAAAGCGACAGTGCATCATAGTACCGTGAAAGGTTTAATGAAAGTAAAAATTACAATGTTAAACATTTAGGCAGTTTAATTTAAGTCATTAACCCCTTTGCACTGGATGTTAAAAAACCCCGCCTGTACGATATACGGGTGGTAGTGCCGCGCGCCCGAGCGCGGGAAACTCGTGCAAGCTTGTCATACTTGTCGTCTTTGTGTATTATGCTGCTATTTTTTTGTCACTATATCGCCTTCGAAGAGGAAAGTGGACGCTTCTCTCGGAGAGAGAGAGAGAGAGAGAGAGAGAGAGAGAGAGAGAGAGAGAGAGAGAGAGAGAGAGAGAGAGAGAGAGTGTGTGACATTTGCTAATATTTTAGACACAAGTGGGACACATGTAGCTTATCTTTCGAG